>NC_041380.1:296439843-296594897 GCF_002162155.2 Triticum dicoccoides
GGTGGCGGCGGCGGCGGAAGCGGCGGCTGGGGCGGGCGGCTAGGGCGGCGGCTGGGCTAGGGTTTCCCCCGGGTGGGCTGCCCCGGCTTATAAAGGCCCCCCCTCGGGCCGGAGTCCTAGTCGGACACGGCCCGTAGGTCGGTTCGTTTTTTTAAATTATTCCGCTCGGAAGAAAAATAGAAAGAAATACTAAACGGACTCCAAAAATTACGAAATAAATTTTCACGGGCTTCTAAAATCAAGCCGCACAAGGTGAACATTTATTTGGGACCTAAATGCAATTTTGAAAAACGCACATTTTTCCTAAATTCAAAATAAAACACCGAAAAACTCCGAAATAAAATCTTATTTGATTTTAGTATTAAATCCTCAGTATTTCTTTATTTTGGGAAAGTCATTTTATTCCCTCTCTCATATTTTTGTAGTAGAAATAATTGATGATAAAATGAATAAAATCAAATGATCCTATTCTCAAAATTTGAGAAAACTCAAATACGAAAATAACGAAATCCCCAACTCTCTCCGTGGGTCATTGAGTTGCGTAGAATTTCTAGGATCAACCAAAATGCAAATTAAAATATGATATGCAATGATGATCTAGTGTATAACATTCCAAATTGAAAATTTGGGATGTTACAATATGTCATATGACGAGGTGGCTTTCCAGGGCCTGATAGGCGCTGGTTCTTCATCGTCTCCTTCATCGGCGTCCATACCGTCGATGTCTTCGGAGTCGAAGTCGAGCATGTCGGTTAAGTCGTCGACAGTGGCTACCAAGTGTGTTGGGGATATTACCAATAGGCGTAAACCGGCCTACTTGGGCCGGGTTAACTTCATTAGTGGTATAAGCAGATGAAGGCCCAAGGCCTATAGTCGGTTTAGAATCTGTAGCCGTAAACCGACCTGATGTGTAACTTGTATTGTAAGTTAGGAATAAAGAGATACCAACCGGGATACGAGTATGAACCGGTTGGGACTCTATGGACCGACGGGCGTCCCCCGTGTATATAAGGGGGCGACCCGGCGGCGGTTCAGGGACAACTACAACTCGAGCCTAGGCAAAGCTTGTTTGCTCCCTAGCCATCGAGATCATATCAATTCCATCACAACTAGACATAGGCTTTTACCTTCATCGAAGGGGCCGAACTAGTATAAAACCCTCGTGCCTTTGTGTCCGCTTTAACCCCTTCAAGTAAACCCATAGCGATGGCTCCGCGACTAAGTCCTTTCACCAGGACATCTGCCGTGACAAATCCACGACAGTTGGCGCCCACCGTGGGGCTATCGCACGATGGTTTGACGATCTTGGAGGGCAAGCTCAAGGGACTCGAAGACTATGTTGTGGGCCGGATGACCAAGAGTCGTCGGGGCAGGATCTACATCGACGACGCAGGATGGGGTCCCGAGGCCGATTCGATCGAGTACGAGTACCGGGTCCCCTTTGGTGGCATACACGTTTTCATTGGCAAAATCGGTGAGGCTGGGCCTGAGCCGGACATCTGCACCGACCTCATCGAGACGGCTCAGCGTGCGAGATCTACCTGGGCTAAACCGGCCGTGAAGCGTGTCTTCGTTGGAGTCATCCACGAAGGAGAGCGTGAGGACGAATCAGAACACGGTAGCGAGACCGTCGTCTATTCCGATGACGAGTCCTCGACCGGAGAGACCGAATCGCTGTACAAGTTGCAAGACGACCAGATTAGGGGCTGTTCCGATGGCGACAGTATTCCGGACCCCCCAGGCCAGGTCAACCGGGTTGGAATATTCATGGCCGGCACACAGGCGGCAAATCACTCTTCGACCGCCGCAGCAATGCTCTCCGGATCAGCAGCGGCAACAGCAGCAGGGGCAGGAGGCCTTGTGCGCCCGCCGGTTCAAGTTTTATCTGATCTGTTTGATGCACTAGCCGCGCTTATGGCAGAGGACAATCCGGCGGATCAGGAGGCCCATAATGCAGAAATTGCGAAGGTGAGAGAGCAGATCATGCAAGCCAAAGCGGATCTGGCAGCAGAAAAAGATAGGATGGCTGCAGAGCGGGCCGCTTTGGACGCCCAGGCCTATAAACTCATGCTTGACCAGAACGCATCACAGGAGGTTTTGAAGCGGAAGCACAGATCATGCCTGCCGTTAGGGTTTGACCCCCGAAATCTCTTTCACACTCCAGGAGCCGGACCCAGTAATCCGTCGCAGTACCCGGAGACAAGCCGTATTGAGGCACCAGGACCAGGGGCGATGGTCCAACCTCGCCTGATGGAACCTCCTCACCAAAACATTGTGGTTCCTCCGCCGGTCCAGACGCCCCCGGGTCATTATTCGAATCCTATGGACAACCTTGTTGCGGCCGCTGCACGGTTAGAGGCCATCCCAGTCGAAGGGGATTCTCCGCAAACGATAGAGACGCGCCGGGTTAAGGAGCTTCTCCGGACTGCGCTGATTCAGCAGGAAGCATATTCGTACAGCCGTGATCGGATCCACTCTACACCCCGTCCAAGCCGGAGTTATAGCAGGCGCTTGAATGAACCCGCCGTATCGAGCAATGCGCGAGGCCGTGAAGCAGCCCGTGGCGATAGCCCGGCAGGCGGTGTCCGCGATGCGCAGGATGTGGTGGACCGGGCCCGAGCACAAAGGGAGGCCGAGCTAGCAGCCCAGGATAATGCGGGTCAACTTGCGCCGGTTCGTTCTACCACCTTCGCCGGACTAGGAGTCACATCCGCTTTGGGAGTGCCTTGCTTGATCCCTGCTTTACGTAATGTGTGCCTGCCCAAAGATTTCAAGGGTCCACGCAAGGTGCCGAATTACACCGCTGATTTATCCCCTGAAGCATGGGTAGAGAGTTATGAGATGGCCATGGAAATGCTGGACGTGGATGAGGCCGCATGTGCAAAATACTTCACCATGATGCTTGAGGGCACGGCTCGTACTTGGTTAAAGAGTCTACCGCCCAATTCTATCAGCTCATGGGCCCAGTTGCGGGCCCGGTTTATACAGAATTTTAAGGATACATGTAAGTAGCCCAAGTCCATAGTAGACCTGGCGGCTTGTGTCCAGGAGGAAGGAGAATCAACGACCCGTTGGGTGCGCCGCGTTTCGGAAATTTTGCACTCGTCTGACAGGATTAATGCTGACTCTACGATCCTAACTCTGGAAGGCAACTGCCGGTTTGAGCCTCTAAAATTGAAGTTGGGACGCATGAAGCGGTTCTGTAATGACATGGGAACCCTCATGGCCGCTTTAGTGAAGTATGCTGATTCGGACAGTACCAAGGATCCCGAGCCTGATGATGATGAAGCAGGGAAGGGAAAGAAGAATAGCAACTCCAAACAGCAGCAGTACAAACTAGCGGGTCATGGAAACGGAGGCAAGCGCAAGGCGGATGGCAGCGTGGACTTTGTGGCCAACACTAATGCACAGGACAGGGGGCAGCGGCGCAGAGGTAAAGCGGCAAATCGTAATGGGGCTCCCAATCCTAACGCAAGCTATTTGAACTATTTGCTGAATCAGCCTTGCCCGAAGCACGGGACGAAGGAGGCACCGGCTAACCATCTTTGGAAAGATTGTTATATCATGCAGGAGTTCAAAAACTCTAATGCTTTCCGGTATGATCACGGATCAGGTGGCGGTTCAGGATCCGGTTTCCACGGGCCGGATCACGATGGAGCTTCCGGTTCAGGTCGCAATCAGGGCGGTCATAATCACCAGAATAATCAGAACAGCCAGCAGCAGCAGCAGCAGTCGGGTTATCAGAGCCAGCCGAAACAGTTGAACAATGGGCAATATCATGTTTTCACAACTAGTTTGGATAAACGCGACCGAAAACTCCACAGCCGAGCGGTGAATTCTGTTGAACCGGCCTTACCACGTTACTTGCGCTGGTCGGAGCAGCCTATCGTGTGGAGCAGAGAGGATCACCCGCCCCGGGTTGATAATCCGGGCCAGCTAGCATTAGTGGTAGACCCTCAGGTGGGGGGTTATAAATTCATCAAGGTACTCATGGATGGAGGAAGCAGTATTAACATATTGTACTATGAGACATTCCGCCGCATGGGTTTAACAGACAAAGATCTCAGACCGTCGAATACGGTGTTCCATGGTGTGGTGCCTGGCAAATCTGCATATCCTGTTGGTAAGATAGCCCTGGATGTGGCTTTTGGGGACGAGCACGACTCCCGGTCGGAAAAACTAACATTTGAGGTGGTGAAGATCCGGAGCCCGTATCACGCCTTGTTTGGCCGGCCGGCTTACGCCAAGTTCATGGCGCGGCCTTGTTATATCTACTTGCAGCTCAAGATGCCGGGTTACAAGGGGACCATAACGGTTCATGGGAGCCGTAGGGTCGCTTTGGAATGTGAGGAAGGTGATGCGGCTTATGCAGAGTCAGTCTGTGCCACGGAGGAGTTGAAGTATTATAAGGACAATGTTGATCCGGCGGATATGACCCCTTTAAAGAAGCCAACTACAGAGCATGATTCAGATCTGAAGTTCAAATCGGCAGCTGAGACCAAGCTTGTTGACTTCGTGCCCGGTGATTCGTCCAAGCAGTTCACTATCAGTGCCAACCTGGATCCCAAATAGGAAAGCGCGCTCATCGAGTTCATCCGTGAGAATCGGGACATTTTTGCATGGAAGCCGTCTGACATGCCAGGTGTACCGAGGGAACTCGCTGAGCACACTCTTAATGTGGATCCTAAGTATAAACCGGTGAAACAGTTCCTCCGCCGGTTTAACGAAGAAAGACGCAAAGCCATCGGAGAGGAAGTGGCCATGCTTTTAGAAGCTGGTTTTATTATTGAGGTGTTCCATCCAGAGTGGCTTGCTAATCCGGTGCTGGTTCTTAAGAAAAGCGGCACTTGGCGTATGTGTGTGGATTACACAGATCTTAACAAAGCCTGTCCGGCAGATCCTTTTGCCCTCCCCCGTATTGACCAGATCATTGATGCCACGGCGGGTTGTGAGCGTTTGAGTTTTTTGGATGCATACTCTGGATATCATCAGATCAAGATGGCGGTTAAGGACCAGGAGAAAACAGCATTTATTACTCCCTTTGGAGCCTTCTGCTATGTATCTATGCCCTTCGGGCTCAAGAGTGCCCAAGCCACCTATCAACAGTGTATACAGAATTGCCTGCATAAACAGATCGGCCACAATGTGCACGCCTATGTGGATGATATTGTAGTGAAGTCAAGACAGAAGGAGACGCTGGTGGATGATTTGAAGGAGACCTTTGACAACTTGCGAGTTTACAAGATGATGCTTAATCCGGCCAAGTGTGTCTTTGGTGTTCCAGCAGGCAAGTTACTGGGTTTCCTGGTGTCTAACAGAGGAATCGAGGCTAACTCGGAGAAGATTACGGCTATTACATCCCTAGCTAAACCAAAATGTATCAACGATGTTCAACGTTTGGCGGGCCGGATCGCTGCACTAAGCCGGTTTATCAGCCGCCTCGGAGAGAAGGCCATTCCTTTGTACCAAATGCTGAGGAAGACAGACCATTTCATTTGGAGTCCGGCTGCTGATGAAGCGTTTGAGGACCTGAAGCGGCAGTTAGCCAATCCGCCTGTTCTTGCAGCTCCGGTTGACAAGGAGCCACTATTATTATACGTAGCGGCCAATGCTCGGGCAGTTAGCGTGGCTATTGTGGTGGAACGCAAAGAGGCAGGCAAGGAATATCCGGTTCAGCGGCCGGTTTATTATATCAGCGAGGTGCTTATTGAATCCAAGCAAAGGTATCCGCATTGGCAGAAGCTGGTCTATGGTGTTTTTATGGCCAGTCGGAAGTTGAAGCAGTATTTTCAAGGGCACCCCATCACAGTGGTCAGTTCAGCTCCCTTGGGTGATATTATACAGAACCGGGAGGCGACTGGCCGGATTGCCAAGTGGGCTATAGAGCTTGGGCCACACGGACTGAAGTACGTGCCTCGGACGGCAGTGAAGTCTCAAGCACTTGTTGATTTCATCAATGACTGGACGGAGTTACAAGCACCAGAGGAGAAGCCGGATCACACATATTGGACTATTCATTTTGACGGATCCAGGCAATTGGAAGGCTCGGGGTCTGGAGTCGTATTAACTTCCCCACGAGGTGATAAGTTTTGTTATGTTCTCCGCTTAATGTTCCCTTGTACTAATAATGCAGCTGAGTACGAAGCCTTGCTCCATGGTCTCCGGATGGCTAAAGAGATGAATTTAAGCCGGGTTAAGTGCTTTGGTGACTCGGACCTAGTGGCTCAACAGGTGTCTGGCACTTGGGATTCTAAGGACCCGCTCATGGCTGCATATCGTCGGGAAGTGGATAATATTGCAGGTTGTTTCAAGGGTTATCAAGTGGATCATGTGGACCGTCGGAAGAATGAAGCGGCGGATGCTTTAAGCCGGTTGGGCTCTCAGCGTAAACCGGTCCCGCCTAACATCTTTTTGGACGTGTTGCACAACCCGCCAGTCAAGCTCCCAGGTGAGGCGGATTTGGCTATTCCTGATCCGGAGGCTCAATTGGTGGCAGCTCTGCATGTTATTCCGGATTGGACAGTTCCTTATCTTGCGTACATGAACCGGGGGGAGTTACCAGAGGATGAGATTCTAGCCAGGCAGATAGTCCGGCGATCCAAGTCTATGACGATTGTCAATGGTGAATTACATCATTGCAGTGTATCAGGGGCGTTTCAACGTTGTGTTTCTCCTGAGGAAGGCTGTGAAATCTTAAGAGAAATCCATGAAGGGGATTGTGGGCACCACGCCGGTTCAAAGTCTCTGGTGGCAAAGGCGTTTTGTCACGGGTTCTACTGGTTGACAGCGCATGCTGACGCAGAGGACTTGGTTAAACGGTGTGATGGATGTCAGAAATTTTCAAGGCGTGCTCATGTGCCGGCTCAAGAATTGAGGATGATCCCAATAACATGGCCGTTTGCAACTTGGGGGCTGGATATGGTTGGACCTTTTAAAAGATCCAAGGATAAGAAAACCCACCTTTTGGTGGCAGTGGACAAATTTACCAAGTGGGTTGAAGCGGAGCCTGTCAGCAAGTGTGATGCAGCAACAGCGGTGCAGTTCATCAAGAAGGTGATTTTCCGGTTTGGTTTTCCACACAGTATCATTACTGACAATGGTACCAATTTATCCAAGGGCGCTATGAAGGAGTTCTGTGAACGTGAGCACATCCGACTTGACGTGTCGTCAGTGGCACACCCCCAGTCCAATGGACAGGCAGAACGAGCTAATCAGGAAATCTTGTGAGGCATCAAACCCCGGCTTATGGTCCCATTGCAAAGAACACCAGGATGTTGGGTTGAAGAGTTACCATCTGTGTTATGGAGTATCAATACTACGCCAAACCGGTCCACAGGATACACGCCATTTTTCATGGTCTATGGAGCAGAGGCAGTTCTCCCTAGTGATATCCGGCACGATTCGCCTCGTGTGGCAGCTTATGTTGAAGCAGACAATGAGACAGCACGGCAAGATGCTTTGGACCTATTGGACGAGGAGCATGATATAGCGGCTGCCCGTTCGGCGATTTACCAGCAAGATCTTCGTCGCTATCACAGTCGCCGGGTTAGAACCAGAACTTTTCAAGAAGGAGATTTGGTGCTTCGACTCATCCAAGATCAAACGGATATGCACAAGTTATCCCCACCTTGGGAGGGACCTTTCATGGTCAGCAAGAATTTGCACAACGGGTCGTACTATCTCATTGATATTCGAGGGCATAAAGACTCACGTACATCAGAGGAGGAGACCAACAGGCCATGGAATATAGCTCATCTTTGACCTTACTATACTTGAGCCATCGGCTCTATCTATGTACATATCATGACAATGTATATATTATCTTTGATATATCAAACCGGAGCCTCAGCTAAAGCGGGGTCTCTGTCTTTCTCATCATGCGAGGTTACACGGAGTGGTTCTGTTTAAAGCGGCCTCCGGTTTACCCCTTGACATTTGTTTTTTATATATCACTGGGGGCCTTGGTCGTGTCCGAACCAACGCGACACCCTTTGATAGGCGACAGCCACCAGATCATTTGGGGACATGGTCAAGTCTGAACCAGTCACGCCTCTTGGTCGGCCTAAGGCCACAAAATCACTTGGGGGCATGGTCGAACCCGAACCATTGCCACGCCTCTTGATCTGGCATATATGCCACGAATCATTTGGGGACCTGGCTGACTTGAATCATTGTCACTCCTATTGGGGGCCTTGATCCTGTCCGACCATGGTAATACCATCTGATCAGCTCAGTATAGCATATTTTTGCAAATGGTTTTTATTATTACCTTTTCTTCCATGTTATTTTCATAGTTTGTTTATTCTTTGCTTTTGTCGGATTTCTTTTATGTCGACAAACACCTTTTTTCCGATTCAGCCGATGGATTTGATTTCCCTTTAATCCGGAGGAGTATGCCCGGTTTACCTTTTTCCTGTTAACATCATGGAGTAACAAGGGGGCTCGTATTGATTCAGTACGGTTTATACGGGAGCTATTTTCTCCCACCTTTTTTTTCCTTTTGACGGTAATGGTTTATAAAACCGCCACTTCAGGCTTGGCTAAGCCAGCTTCATACCCAAACATGGCAGGTATTTATGTATCATATATTTGTTATATTACTGATACACATATCAGGATCATAAACCGGCTGGCGGTATAACCGCCACCGAAGTTCAAATTTTTCTGATTGCAGGAAATATGAATTGGAGTTCTTCAAACGGAAGCTTCAGCACTTATGCACGAAGGCATATTCCAGTTAGAAGCATTAACTATCCTATTACAGGGCAGCACGGTACCTAAATAAGATCATTGTTCTTTTCGGAAGATGTCACAAACAGCTTTCCAAACCGGTTTCTGGTTCAAGCCTGCTCCTCATCCTCCGCCGCTTCAGCTTCCTCGTCTCTACCCATTGGCTGGAAATCAACAGTGGTCCAGTCGATTCCCATTAAAGCTTGGAAAACAGCCTCTTCATGGATCAGGGAAGACGGTTCAATATCAGGGGCATAAGTGTGCTTACGGATTGGAGGGATCAGATTCTCCGCTTCAACAGTTGGGGCAGGCACTCGCTTGTTTTGCTCGTTATATTGCGCTTGATAATGCGTCAAATCTGCCTCTTCAGCTAGTTGGCAAGCCAGAGGGCGCACTGCACGGTTTATTGCCCTTAAATCCTCTTCGTTGAATTCAGATCCATCTTCTTTCAGGCTGGGATAGCCTTGAGCTGCTTCCGCAGGATCAAAATCTGGCACCCATGCCTTTGCCCGGATTAAGGCATTGATGGCTCCGGTTCGGGCAGCAGATTTTTTCAGCTCCTCAATCCGGGCTGGAAGCATTGACAACTTGCTAAGAGTGTCCTGGATTAACGAGGGTGCCGGGTTGTTGTGAGAAGCTGTGGTGATGATCCGTTGGGCTCCGGTATACAATTGTTCCACCAAGGTGTAGGCAGCTTTCAATTTCTTCCGCACATCATTTCCTAAGTGCCCAATACGTGTGCCTACAACAATATTGGAATGGTCTCAAACCGGGTTTACGCTACAGCAGGTTTAAATTATCACAGAAGTTACAAGGAGCTTACCAAAGATTGCAGCAGTCATGGAGTGTATTTGCCGCAGTCATGCTAAGTTAGACCGGTTCTTGCGGGCTATACCGATCGGTTTCAAGAATGTTCAGGATCTAGTCCCGGTTTGACCAACATTACAAACCGGCCCTTGGGGGCTAGAAGGATGGAGGTAATGGCAGCAAGGAAAGAAGTAAGTTACCTCAAATTTATCCCTCATCATTTTGACCAGGCCAGCTTCACAGTCACGGCTAGTGTAAAGCCGGTTTAAATAGCCGGAGTGAAGGTCTTGGGCACTCAGGGCAGCATATGTCTCTAGTTCAACATCCCATTTTTCTTTGTTCAAAGCGGAAAAATCCTCTTTGATGGTATGCTTGGTAAGGGTGACAGGATTCCCGGGTTCAGAGCGGCCCACACCGGTAATCACAACATCATCATCTTTGGACTCGCCAGTTTGTGTTGGTGCGGCCGTTTGATCAGCAGGAGTGTGGGATTTCTCAATCTGGATGGAGCTGGCAGGCGGATCGGCAGAGGCTGGAGTATTAACAAGCCCTTCTTCGGGAATAACGTCGTCTTGCAAAGGAGGATCATTGGGGATATCTTCAGAAGTAAACATTTCATGATCCGGCGCTTGGTCATGTTCTGGGGCCACATCTTCTTCAGCCGCTTTATCCAGGCGGGCCTTCTTGCTTGGTTTCGGTTTAGCCCTGAAAGAAAAACAAAAAGTCAAGGAAAAGCATAAGCCATTATGCGGTATACTGGAAGCATATGTTCAGTTTAACTTACCCAGCAACTGTTTTCAAAGGTGGTAGCTGAGTGGCTGACGATTCACCAGACGATGAATGAGAAGTGACCTGATAATCGGAGTCGGATGGATTAAGAGGTTGACGGAAGAAACCCGCTTTACGATTTAAATCAATAAAAAGGTCGGAGACCTCGGAGCGGCATTTTCGAACCGGACTGTTTGGTAAACCGGGAGAGGTAACTACCTGACCACTGTGCCGGGTTGTGCGGCGAGCTTCGTGTTGCTGGGTCTTCATAAGAAATTGGGAATCCAGATAAGCAAGAGGATGAGAAAATTTAACTTTCCAGTTTGCCTGGCGAAATTTTGGCAAGAGCAAGATTTCTGAATCGAAAGAGAGAATGGTTACCTCAACGAAACCCGCATTGCTGGCTTCAGCATCATCCTGACAAGCATCATCATCAATAAGGCGTGTAAAAAGCAAGCCAAGTGAATCAAGTTCTACCTCAAGATCCGGATTACCCACATCATCATCAATGGCTGGGTCAGATGAAGCGGTGGTTTTTCTCTTATGAGCTGGTTTCTTGATAACCTTGGTCTTGGGCCGGGTTGGCCGTCCTGCCTTCTCCGTTTTGTCTTGAGGAAGTTTCTTGCTCCAAAACGGATTATCGCCCTGGATCAGCAGTAATTAAATGTCAAACATATAAAGCAGTAACCGGTTCAACAATAGAGCAATTAAAATATTACCGCTGGCGGTTTGTTGGTGGTGCAGTAAGGAGGCAGACCGGTTTGAGCACAGAGGTGCTCCGGTTCATTCAGCATCTTTTTCACAGATTCTGTGACTTCGTCATCAGGGAGTTGGATTTTAGTGTGTCGGAGTGGGTCATCGACACTATCAGTATACTTGCACATCAAATTGGAGCGCCGACTCAGAGGCAGTATGCTCCATGATATCCAACAACGTGCAAGATCTATTCCCGTTAAGCCGTTGGCCATAAAAGCTCGGAGCTTGGACAGTTGCGGAGCGTATTTAATTCTTTCCTTGGCGCTTAGTCTTTGTGGAAAAGGGTGCGTGTTGCTGAGCCATTCCGGACGGAAACCAGGCAAGGGATTTTCATTGTCAGGGGAGGTATCCTTGCAATAAAACCAAGTTGCATTCCACTCCTTGGGGTGAGTATGGAGTTTGACATGGGGATAAGTGATTTCCTTCCTCTTCTGAATGGCCATACCGCCCAATTCAGTGTTGGGGCCATCGGTGAATTCAGTGCGACGGTTTAAATAAAAGAGATCTCTAAACAATTCGACTGAAGGCTCCTCTTGAAAGTATACCTCAGAAAGCACTTGAAAGTGGCATAGATTGGTAACAGAGTTGGGGCCAATATCCTGTGGACGGAGCTGAAAATTGGCTAATACATCTCGGTAAAATTTAGAGCCGGGCGGTTTGAAGCCCCAGGCCAAGTGATCTGCGAAGACCAAAACTTCTCCTTCCTGGGGGGTAGGTGGACATTCATTTCCAGGAACCCTCCAGTGGATCGTATCTTTACTGTCTAAAGCGCCGATCAAGACTAGATCGTCCAACTGTGATTTCGTGATGCGAGAAGGAACCCAATTGCACTCATACACTTGTTTGGCCATGGCGAGATCTACAAGAAATAGATGATCCGGTTCAAGAACACGCTGGGTAAAAGAAGGTGTTGATCTAAACTACGATGAACCGGTCTTCCACAATGCGGCATCATGTGGATTCTGGCGGTTCAACCAGGGGACTAATGGTATACACCAGTTTAGTAACTTTTTTCTATGATAAGTTAAACCGCCTGACCCAAGCATTGGAAGAAATTGAAGCTATGGACAACTAGGTATACAGAAACAGGTTTCACAAAGATCTTATTTCAGCCACGGATCTACAGCGAGCTCACAAAAAACAGAAAATATTCTGAAGAGTGAGGCGGAACGGAAGTGAACCATTGAGCGGGTATGTGCGTGAGATCTATGGGCTTAGATAAGAAATAACAGGCGGATGCTTAAAGATTACTACTGAACACAGCGGGAGTTTACAGATTCATCCAAGAATCGGAATACAAGTATGAGCAAGTGACGAACACAGCACGAACATGGAACCCTAAGAACAGATCTAGGTCAAGAAGAGGAGAAAGCTTACTGGGAACGGAGAAGATGCGGAACGATACCGCAGTGCTCTGGTGCGCTCAGGTTGATGCAACGGCCCAAGACGAAGCAGAGGTCGACGGTGGCGGCGGAGCTCCAAGGCTGGCGACGCGAGGAAGACGAAGAAGAAGAGATGAGGGGAAAAGAAAGGAGATGACCATTCGGTCTTATTTATAAGGCAACAGAGTTAGGTCAAGCACGCGGATCCAGGAGCTGCCGTTAAAAGAGGGCGTTATAAATGACAAATTTCATGATGACGTCATGCCGGTTTACAACAACCAGAAATGATGACAACATGGCGGTTTACCAATTTCTAGAAGATGTCCAAGACACAAGATTTTGTGAAGGATTGACATGAACCAGTTCAAATCAATCTGGGGCCTAATGTTGGGGATATTACCACTAGGCGTAAACCGGCCTACTTGGGCCGGGTTAACTTCATTAGTGGTATAAGCAGATGAAGGCCCAAGGCCTATAGTCGGTTTAGAATCTGTAGCCGTAAACCGACCTGATGTGTAACTTGTATTGTAAGTTAGGAATAAAGAGATACCGACCGAGATACGAGTATGAACCGGTTGGGACTCTATGGACCGACGGGCGTCACCCGTGTATATAAGGGGGCGACTCGGCGGCGGTTCAGGGACAACTACAACTCGAGCCTAGGCGAAGCTTGTTTGCTCCCTAGCCATCGAGTTCATATCAATTCCATCACAACTAGACGTAGGCTTTTACCTTCATCGAAGGGGCCGAACTAGTATAAAACCCTCGTGCCTTTGTGTCCGCTTTAACCCCTTCAAGTAAACCCGTAGCGATGGCTCCGCGACTAAGTCCTTTCACCAGGACATCTGCCGTGACAAATCCACGACAAAGTGGGTGGTGGGTGGGCTTTGAATTTCTTCATCGTCCGAATCCCAACCTTGCTGACCGTAGTCCGGCCAGGGCTCTCCTGATAAAGAGAGAGACTTCAGTGTCTTCATAATATCGCCAAAAGGCGAGTGCTGAAAGATGTCCGCGGCAGTAAACTCCATAATCGGCGCCCAGTCGGATTCGATCGGCAGGGGCACGAAGGGTTCGGAGTCCGGCTCCTTGGAGTCACGAGTCTCACAGAGTGCGGGGCTAGTGTTCGGTTCGATCACCGTTGGGATCGCAGCCCCCGAGGCGGCGTCCAACCACCCATCCTCGATCGGCGCAGTTGGCTCCGAATTAAGGGTCGAAGCTGATGCGGGTGCGGCCTTCAGGGCACTGTTCGGCGGCAGAGCTAGATCATGCTCGTCGTGACAGTGCGGTGCGCTCGGCAGTGGCTCGAATCCGTTGAAGGTCAAATCCCCGCGGATGTCAGCTGTGTAGTTTAAACTTCCAAATCTGACCTGACGGCCAGGGGCATAGCTTTCGATCTGATCCAGATGGCCAAGTGAATTGGCCCGCAGTGCGAAGCCGCCGAAGATGAAGATCTATCCAGGGAGGAAGGTCTCACCCTAGACTGCATCGCTATTGATGATCGTAGAAGCCATCGAGCCTGACGGCGACGACATAGAGGAACTCTCAATGAAAGCACCAATGTCGGTGTCAAAACCGGCGGATCTCGGGTAGGGGGTCCCGAACTATGCGTCTAGGCCGGATGGTAACAGGAGGCAAGGGACACGAAGTTTTACCCAGGTTCGGGCCCTTTCGATGGAGGTAAAACCCTACGTCCTGCTTGATTAATATTGATGATATGGGTAGTACAAGAGTAGATCTACCACGAGATCGGAGAGGCTAAACCCTAGAGGCTAGCCTATGGTATGATTGTTGTTCTGTATGTTGTCCTACGGACTAAAACCCTCTGGTTTATATAGACACCGGAGAGGGTTAGGGTTACACAAAGTCGGTTACAATGGTAGGAGATCTGCATATCCGTATTGCCAAGCTTGCCTTCCACGCCAAGGAAAGTCCCTTCCGGACACGGGACGAAGTCTTCAATCTTGTATCTTCATATTCCAGGAGTCCGACTGAAGGTATAGTCCAGCCATCCGGACACCCCCTAATCCAGGACTCCCTCAGCTACCATCATCTTTCAACTTTGCTTTCTCAAGGAACGCATTAAAATTCAACGGAACAACAGCACGGGCCATCTATCTACAATCAAAAAACAAGCAAGATACTATCATGTACTAAGTTCATGGTAAATTTAAGTTCAATTAATCATATTACTAAAGAACTCCCACTTAGACATCCCTCTAATCCTCTAAGTGATCATGTGATCCAAATCAACTAAACCATGTCCGATCATCACGTGAGATGGAGTAGTTTCATTGGTGAACATCACTATGTTCATCATATCTACTATATGATTCACGCTCGACCTTTCGGTCTCCGTGTTCCGAGGCCATATCTGTATATGCTTGGCTCGTCAAGTATAACCTGAGTATTCCAGGTGTGCAACTGTTTTGCACCCGTTGTATTTGAACGTAGAGCCTATCACACCCGATCATCACGTGGTGTCTCAGCACGAAGAACTTTCGCAATGGTGCATACTCAGGGAGAACACTTCTTGATAATTAGTGAGAGATCATCTTAAAATGCTACCGTCAATCTAAGCAAGATAAGATGTATAAAAGATAAACATCACATGCAATCAATATAAGTGATATGATATGGCCATCATCATCTTGTGCTTGTGATCTCCATCTTCCAAGCACCGTCATGATCACCATTGTCACCGGCGCGACACCTTAATCATCATCGTAGCATCGTTGTCGTCTCGCCAATCTTATGCTTCCACGACTATCACTACCACTTAGTGATAAAGTAAAGCATTACAGCGCAATTGCATTGCATACAATAAAGCGGCAACCATATGGCTCCTGCCAGTTGCCGATAACTTAGTTACAAAACATGATCATCTCATAAAATAAAATTTAGCATCATGTCTTGACCATATCACATCACAACATGCCCTGCAAAAACAAGTTAGACGTCCTCTACTTTGTTGTTGCAAGTTTTACGTGGCTGCTACGGGCTTAGCAAGAACCGTTCTTACCTACGCATCAAAACCACAACGATAGTTTGTCAGGTTGGTGTTGTTTTAACCTTCGCAAGGACCGGGCGTAGCCACACTTGGTTCAACTAAAGTTAGAAACTGACACCCACTAGCCACCTTTGTGCAAAGCACGTCGGGAGAACCGGTCTCGCGTAAGCGTATGCGTAATGTCGGTCCGGGCCGCTTCGTCCAACAATACCGCCGAACCAAAGTATGACATGCTGGTAAGTAGTATGACTTATATCGCCCATAACTCACTTGTGTTCTACTCGTGCATATAACATCAACGCATAAAATCTAGGCTCGGATGCCACTGTTGGGGAACGTAGTAATTTCAAAAAAATTCCTACGCACACACAAGATCATGCTGATGCATAACAACGAGAGGGGAGAGTGTGATCTACGTACCCTCGTAGACCGATAGCGGAAGCATTATGACAACGCGGTTGATGTAGTCGTACGTCTTCACGGCCCGACCGATCAAGCACCGAAACTATGGCACCTCCGAGTTCTAGCACACGTTCAGCTTGATGACGATCCCCGGACTCCGATCCAGCAAATTGTCGGGGAAGAGTTCCGTCAGCATGACGGCATGGTGACGATCTTGACGTTCAACTGTCGCAGGGCTTCGCCTAAGCACCACTACAATATTATCGAGGACTATGGTGGAAAGGGGCACCGCACACGGCTAAGAGAACGATCTTAGAGATCAACTTGTGTCTCTAGGGGTGCCCCCTGCCCCCGTATATAAAGGAGCCAGGGGGGGGTGCGGTGGCCCTAGGAGGAGGCACGCAGGAGGAGTCCTACTCCTAGCGGGAGTAGGACTCCCCCCTTTCCCTAGTTGGATTAGGACTTGGGGAAGAAGGAAGAGAGGGGAGAAAGGAAAGGGGGGGGGGCGCCCCCCTCCTTGTCCAATTCGGACTTGGGGGGGAAGGGCGCACGGCAGCCCCTAGGCCTCCTCTCCTCTTCCTCCACTAGGCCCATTAAGGCCCATTAGGTTACCGGGGGGTTCCGGTAACCTCCCGGTACTCCGGTAAAATGCCGATTTCACCCGGAACACTTCCGATGTCCAAACATAGGCTTCCAATATATGAATCTTTATGTCTCGACCATTTCGAGACTCCTCGTCATGTCCGTGATCACATCCGGGACTCCGAACTAACTTCGGTACATCAAAACTCATAAACTCATAATATAACTGTCATCGAAACCTTAAGCGTGCGGACCCTACGGGTTCGAGAACAATGTAGACATGACCAAGACACGTCTCCGGTCAATAACCAATAGCGGAACCTGGATGCTCATATTGGCTCCCACATATTCTACGAAGATCTTTATCGGTCAGACCGCATAACAACATACGTTGTTCCCTTTGTCATCGGTATGTTACTTGCCCGAGATTCGATCGTTGGTATCTCAATACCTAGTTCAATCTCGTTACCGACAAGTCTCTTTACTCGTTTCATAATACATCATCTCGCAACTAACTCATTAGTTACAATGCTTGCAAGGCTTATGTGATGTGCATTACCGAGAGGGCCAGAGATACCTCTCCGACAATCGGACTAACAAATCCTAATCTTGAAATACGCCAACCCAACATTTACCTTTGGAGACACCTGTAGAGCTCCTTTATAATCACCCAGTTACGTTGTGACGTTTGGTAGCACACAAAGTGTTCCTCTGGCAAACGGGCGTTGCATAACCTCATAGTCATAGGAACATGTATAAGTCATGAAGAAAGCAATAGCAACATACTAAATGATTGGGTGCTAAGCTAATGGAATGGGTCATGTCAATCACATCATTCTCCTAATAATGTGATCCCATTAATCAAATGACAACACATGTCTATGGTTAGGAAACATAACCATCTTTGATTAATGAGCTAGTCAAGTAGAGGCATACTAGTGACGTTTAGTTTGTCTATGTATTCACACAAGTATTATGTTTCCGGATAATACAATTCCAGCATGAATAATAAACATTTATCATGATATAAGGAAATAAAATAATAACTTTATTATTGCCTCTAGGGCATATTTCCTTCAGTTTTGGCACTCAACTCGCAGATTCCCGAGGTGACATTGGGGTAATCTATGCATAAGGGTTGCTGAACGTTCTTATCTTTATTTCTCCGGTAGAAATCTTGGGGCACTCTTTGAGGTTCTTTGTGTTGGATTGAGTATTATGAATCTAAAATTATTTGGTGTTATTATAGTACGAACTCTTGGATAGATCGATCGAAAAGAATAGCTTCGAGGTGGTTTCGTACCCTACAAAAAATTTCTTCTTATGTTCTCCGCTAGATAGGAACTTTGGAGTGATTATTCATCGCACTTTGAGGGGTGGTTATATGATCCAATTATATTAGCATTGTTGAGAGATTGCACCAGCGAAAGTACGGACCCTAGGCCTCATTTCCAAGCATTGCAATACCTTTTTTGTGCCCGTTTACTATTTGCTACCTTGTTGTTTTATTTATTCAGATTATAAAAATATATCTGTACCATCCATATTACACTTTAATCACCATCTCTTCACCAGACTAGTGCACCTATACAATTTGCCATTGTGTTTGGTGTGTTGAGAACACAAGGGACTTTTTACTATTTGGTTGTAGGGTTATTTGAGAGAAACCATCTTCATCCTACGCCTCCCACGGATTGATAAACCTAAGGTCATCCACTTGAGGGAAAATTGCTACTGCCCTACAAAACTCTGTGCTTGGAGGCCCAACACATGTCTACAAGAATAAAGTTGCATAATAGACATCAAGCTCTTTCTGGCACCATTGCCGGGGAGGTGAGTGCATGAAGGTATATCTTTAGATCTTGCAATCGAATCTTTTAGTTTCTTGTTTTTTCACTAGTTTGGTTTATAAAAGAAAAATACATAAAAAATGGAATTGAGGATGCATCATATTATTGATCAACTTTATAATATCTTTCTTGAAAATGATGGATCGGAAAATTGTGCTCAATTATTAGAAGAAGAAGACAATAAATTTTTTGGCACAAAATATTTGAATCATGAGCATGATTGCAATGTTGTTAGTATGAATTCTTTGAATATCCAAAATGCTAATGATGATTGCACAAGTCATGACAAAAATGTTTCTTATAAGCATGTCATTTTTTGTGGAGTGCATAAAGTTTGTGAAGACATGCCTTATAGGGAAGATAGATTTTGCAAGAAGCATAAACATGATAACCAATTCTTTGCTCAAAGTGATATATGAATTTGCTACAAAATTATGTTCTCTTTGTCCTATTACTTGTGAACTTTGCAATAAGGTTGGTCATCCTAATTTCCAATGCATGCTTTTTCATGATCGAATCGTGTCCAAATATTGTAATAACATGATCACCCTTGAACCTTATGTAAGGGCATACTTATCCCTAAGGTGTTTCGGTGATTGATGACAATGCATTTGCGGACTAATCGTGTGTCTCGGGTATTTCAGATAATTCATGACTAGGCGCGAGACGGTTAGGAGCCCCTCGAAGATTATTGAAGATGGCGGTTCTCTACGTTCCTTTTTTGGTGGATTTGAGTCGTAGGAAAGCCGTACTATTAAGAGGGGGTCCGCTTTGGAAAGGTTTGGGTGGAATCGTCACGTACACGTTTACTCCTCTTTGCACCGCCTTTCCTTTAGCACCTTGGAGCATCTTTCGTTTCTTCTTGTCTGTGCCAAAAATAAGTCTTCCTTTTTGTTGTTGTTCTGAGGCTTGCAGTAGTACTGCTCTTCGGAGCGGTAGTACCGCATGCCTTTGCGGTAGTACCGCAGGTGGTCACGGTAGTACCGCTCCTTGGGAGCGGTAGTACCATGAGCCCCGGTCCGGCACAGCAGGACTAGTGGAAGTAGGAGCGGATGTAATTTTTTACATCCGCTCCCCGCGCGGTAGTACCGCGTGCCTTCAGCGGTAGTACCGTGTCGGACTTTTTGCACTGTTTTGTTATCAGCGGTACTAGCCACAAACATTTCTGTCCACGGCCTTCCCAGGTTGGTCCAACCCTGCCTTGCGATAGTACCACAAGGTTGTGCGGTAGTGAAGGAAATATGCCCTAGAGGCAATAATAAAGTTATTATTTATTTCCTTATATCATGATAAATGTTTATTATTCATGCTAGAATTGTATTAACCGGAAACATAATACATGTGTGAATACATAGACAAACATAGTGTCACTAGTATGCCTCTACTTGACTAGCTCGTTGATCAAAGATGGTTATGTTTCCTAACCATAGACATGAGTTGTCATTTGATTAACGGGATCACATCATTAGGAGAATGATGTGATTGACTTGACCCTTTTCGTTAGCTTAGCACTTGATCGTTTAGTTTGTTGCTATTGCTTTCTTCATGACTTATACATGTTCCTATGACTATGAGATTATGCAACTCCCATTTATCGGAGGAACACTTTGTGTGCTACCAAACGTCACAATGTAACTGGGTGATTATAAAGGTGCTCTACAGGTGTCTCCGAAGGTACTTGTTGGGTTGGCGTATTTCGAGATTAGGATTTGTCACTCTGATTGTCAGAGAGGTATCTCTGGGCCCTCTCGGTAATGCACATCACATAAGCCTTGCAAGCATTGCAACTAATAAGTTAGTTGCAGGATGATGTATTACGGAACGAGTAAAGAGACTTGCCGGTAACGAGATTGAACTAGGTATTGAGATACCGATGATCAAATCTCGGGCAAGTAACATACCAATGACAAAGGGAACAACGTATGTTGTTATGCGGTCTGACCGATAAAAGATATTTGTAGAATATGTGGGAGCCAATATGAGCATCCAGGTTCCGCTATTGGTTATTGACCGGAGACGCGTCTCGATCATGTCTACATTGTTCTCGAACCCATAGGGTCCGCACGCTTAACGTTACGATGACAGTTTCATTATGTGTTTATATATTTTGATGTACCGAAGGTTGTTCGGAGTCCCGGATATGATCACGGACATGACGAGGAGTCTCAAAATGGTCGAGACATAAAGATCGATATATTGGACGACTATATTCGGACACCGGAAGTGTTTCGGGTGATTTCGGAGAAAACCGGAGTGCCGGAAGGGTTACCGGAAACCCCCGGGGAAGAATTGGGCCTTAGTGGGCCTGAGGGGAGAGAGAGGGCAGCAGCCCAGGAGGTGGCGCGCCCCCTCCCATGGGGAGTCCGAATTGGACTAGGGGAGGGGGGCGCGGCCCCTCTTTCCCTCTCCCTCTCCCTCTCTTTCCTTCCCCCGTCCCTCTTCCTAGTTGGACTAGGAAAGGGGAGTCCTACTCCTACTAGGAGGAGGACTCCCCCCTCCTTGGCGCGCCTCAAGGGCCGGCCGGCCTCCCCCCTTGCTCCTTTATATACAGGGGCAGGGGGGCACCTCTAGACACACAAGTTGATCTTCATGATCGTTCTCTTAGCTGTGTGCGGTGCCCCCCTCCACCATAATCCTCGATAATATTGTAGCGGTGCTTAGGCGAAGCCCTGCAATGGTAGAACATCAAGATCGTCACCACGCCGTCGTGCTGACGGAACTCTTCCCCGACACTTTGCTGGATCGGAGTCCGGGGATCGTCATCGAGCTGAACGTGTGCTAGAACTCGGAGGTGCCATAGTTTCGGTGCTTGATCAGTCGGGCCGTGAAGACGTACGACTACATCAACCGCATTGTGCTGACGCTTCCGCTTCCGGTCTACGAGGGTACGTAGACAACACTCTCCCCTCATGTTGCTATGCATCACCATGATCTTGCGTATGCGTAGGAATTTTTTTGAAATTACTATGTTCCCCAACAGTGGCATCCAAGCCTAGGTTTTATGGTTGATGTAATATGCACGAGTAGAACACAAGTGAGTTGTGGGCGATATAAGTCATACTGCTTACCAGCATGTTACACTTTGGTTCAGCGGTATTGTTGGATGAAGCGGCCCGGACCGACATTACGCGTACGCTTACACGAGACTGGTTCTACCGACGTGCTTTGCAGACAGGTGGCTGGCGGGTGTCAGTTTCTCCAACTTTAGTTGAACTGAGTGTGGCTACGCCCGGTCCTTGCAAAGGTTAAAACAACACCAACTTGACGAACTATCGTTGTGGTTTTGATGCGTAGGTAAGAACGGTTCTTGCTAAGCCCGTAGCAGCCACGTAAAACTTGCAACAACAAAGTAGAGGACGTCTAACTTGTTTTTGCAGGGCATGTTGTGATGTGATATGGTCAAGACATGATGCTAAACTTTATTGTATGAGATGATCATGTTTTGTAACCGAGTTATCGGCAACTGGCAGGAGCCATATGGTTGTCGCTTTATTGTATGCAATGCAATTGCGCTGTAATGCTTTACTTTATCACTAAGCGGTAGCGATAGTCGTGGAAGCATAAGATTGGCAAGACGACAACGATGCTATGGTGGTGATCAAGGTGTCGTGCCGGTGACGATGGTGATCATGACGGTGTTTCGAAGATGGAGATCACAAGCACAAGATGATGATGGCCATATCATATCACTTATATTGATTGCATGTGATGTTTATCTTTTATGCATCTTATCTTGCTTTGATTGACGGTAGCATTATAAGATGATCCCTCACTAAATTATCAAAGTATAAGTGTTCTCCCTGAGTATGCACCGTTGCGAAAGTTCTTCGTGCTGAGACACCACGTGATGATCGGGTGTGATAGGCTCTACGTTCAAATACAACGGGTGCAAAACAGTTGCACACGCGGAATACTCAGGTTTAACTTGACGAGCCTAGCATATAACAGATATGGCCTCGGAACACGGAGACCGAAAGGTCGAGCGTGAATCATATAGTAGATATGATCAACATATTGATGTTCACCATTGATACTACTCCATCTCACGTGATGATCGGACATGGTTTAGTTGATTTGGATCACGTGATCACTTAGAGGATTAGAGCGATATCTTTCTAAGTGGGTGTTCTTAAGTAATATGATTAATTGAACTTAAATTTATCATGAACTTAGTACCTGATAGTATCTTGCTTGTCTATGTTTGATTGTAGATAGATGGCTTGTGCTGTTGTTCCATTGAATTTTAATGCGTTCCTTGAGAAAGCAAAGTTGAAAGATGATGGTAGCAATTACACGGACTGGGTCCGTAACTTGAGGATTATCCTCATTGCTGCACAGAAGAATTACGTCCTGGAAGCACCGCTGGGTGCTAGGCCTGCTGCTGGAGCAACACCAGATGTTATGAACGTCTGGCAGAGCAAAGCTGATGACTACTCGATAGTTCAATGTGCCATGCTTTACGGCTTAGAATCGGGACTTCAACGACGTTTTGAACGTTATGGAGCATATGAGATGTTCCAGGAGTTGAAGCTAATATTTCAAGCAAATGCCTGGATTGAGAGATATGAAGTCTCCAATAAGTTCTATAGCTGCAAGATGGAGGAGAATAGTTCTGTCAGTGAACATATACTCAAAATGTCTGGGTATCATAATCACTTGACTCAACTGGGGGTTAATCTTCCTGTTGATAGTGTCATTGACAGAGTTCTTCAATCACTGCCACCAAGCTAGAAAAGCTTCATGATGAACTATAATATGCAAGGGATGAATAAGACTATTCCTGAGCTCTTCGCAATGCTGAAAGCCGCGGAGGTAGAAATCAAGAGGGAGCATCAAGTGTTGATGGTCAATAAGACCACTAGTTTCAAGAAAAAGGGCAATGGGAAGAAGAAGGGGAACTTCAAGAAGAACAGCAAGCAAGTTGCTGCTCAGGATAAGAAACCCAAGTCTGGACCTAAGCCTGAAACTGAGTGCTTCTACTGCAAGCAGACTAGTCACTGGAAGCGGAACTGCCCCAAGTATTTGGCGGATAAGAAGGATGGCAAAGTGAACAAAGGTATATGTGATATACATGTTATTGATGTGTACCTTACTAATGCTCGCAGTAGCACCTGGGTATTTGATACTGGTTCTGTTGCTAACATTTGCAACTCAAAACAGGGGCTACGGATCAAGCGAAGATTGGCTAAGGACGAGGTGACGATGCGCGTGGGAAATGGTTCCAAAGTCGATGTGATCGCGGTCGGCACGCTACCTCTACATCTACCTTCGGGATTAGTATTAGACCTAAATAATTGTTATTTGTTGCCAGCATTGAGCATGAACATTATATCTGGATCTTGTTTGATGCGAGACGGTTATTCATTTAAATCAGAGAATAATGGTTGTTCTATTTATATGAGTAATATCTTTTATGGTCATGCACCCTTGAAGAGTGGTCTATTTTTGATGAATCTCGATAGTAGTGATACACATATTCATAATGTTGAAATCAAAAGATGCAGAGTTGATAATGATAGTGCAACTTATATGTGGCACTGCCGTTTAGGTCATATCGGTATAAAGCGCATGAAGAAACTCCATACTGATGGACTTTTGGAACCACTTGATTATGAATCACTTGGTACTTGCGAACCGTGCCTCATGGGTAAGATGACTAAAACGCCGTTCTCCGGTACTATGGAGAGAGCAACGGATTTATTGGAAATCATACATACAGATGTATGTGGTCCAATGAATGTTGAGGCTCGTGGCGGATATCGTTATTTTCTCACCTTCACAGATGATTTAAGCAGATATGGGTATATCTACTTAATGAAGCATAAGTCTGAAACATTTGAAAAGTTCAAAGAATTTCAGAGTGAAGTTGAAAATCATCGTAACAAGAAAATAAAGTTTCTACGATCTAATCGTGGGGGAGAATATTTGAGTTACGATTTTGGTCTACATTTGAAACAATGCGGAATAGTTTCGCAACTCACGCCACCCGGAACACCACAGCGTAATGGTGTGTCCGAACGTCGTAATCGTACTTTATTAGATATGGTGCGATCTATTTTGTCTCTTACTGATTTACCGTTATCATTTTGGGGTTATGCTTTAGAGACGGCTGCATTCACATTAACTAGGACACCATCGAAATCCGTTGAGACGACGCCTTATGAACTGTGGTTTGGCAAGAAACCAAAGTTGTCGTTTCTGAAAGTTTGGGGCTGCGATGCTTATGTGAAAAAGCTTCAACCTGATAAGCTTGAACCCAAATTGGAGAAATGTGTCTTCATAGGATACCCAAAGGAGACTGTTGGGTACACCTTCTATCACAGATCCGAAGGCAAGACTTTTGTTGCTAAATTCGGAGTTTTTCTAGAGAAGGAGTTTCTCTTGAAAGAAGTGAGTGGGAGGAAAGTAGAACTTGATGAGGTAATTGTACCTGCTCCCTTATTGGAAAGTAGTACATCAAAGAAACCAGTTTCTGTGACACCTACACCAATTAGTGAGGAAGCTAATGATGATGATCATGAAACTTCAGAACAAGGTACTACCGAACCTCGTAGATCAACCAGAGTAAGATCCGCACCAGAGTGGTACGGTAATCCTGTTCTGGAAGTCATGCTACTAGATCATGATGAACCTACGAACTATGAAGAAGCGATGGTGAGCCCAGATTCCGCAAAATGGCTTGAAGCCATGAAATCTGAGATGGGATCCATGTATGAGAACAAAGTGTGGACTTTGGTTGACTTGCCCAATGATCGGCAAGCAATTGAGAATAAATGGATCTTCAAGAAGAAGACTGACGCTGATGGTAATGTTACTGTCTACAAAGCTCGACTTGTCGCAAAAGGTTTTCGACAAGTTCAAGGGATTGACTATGATGAGACCTTCTCACCCGTAGCGATGCTTAAGTCTGTCCAAATCATGTTAGCAATTGCCGCATTTTATGATTATGAAATTTGGCAGATGGATGTCAAAACTGCATTCCTAAATGGATTTCTGGAAGAAGAGTTGTATATGATGCAGCTGAAAGGTTTTGTCGATCCAAAAGGAGCTAACAAAGTGTGCAAGCTCCAGCGATTCATTTATGGACTGGTGCAAGCCTCTCGGAGTTGGAATAAACGCTTTGATAGTGTGATCAAAGCATTTGGTTTTGTACAGACTTTTGAAGAAGCCTGTATTTACAAGAAAGTGAGTGGGAGCTCTGTAGCATTAATGATATTATATGTGGATGACATATTATTGATTGGAAATGATATAGAATTTCTGAATAGCATAAAGGGATACTTGAATAAGAGTTTTTCAATGAAAGACCTCGGTGAAGCTGCTTACATATTGGGCATTAAAATCTATAGAGATAGATCAAGACGCTTAATTGGACTTTCACAAAGCACATACCTTGACAAGGTTTTGAAGAAGTTCAAAATGGATCAGGCAAAGAAAGGGTTCTTGCCTGTGTTACAAGGTGTGAAATTGAGTAAGACTCAATGTCTGACCACCGCAGAAGATAGAGAGAAAATGAAAGATGTTCCCTATGCTTCAGCCATAGGCTCTATCATGTATGCAATGTTGTGTACCAGACCTGTTGTGTGCCTTGCTATAAGTCTAGCAGGGAGGTACCAAAGTAATCCGGGAGTGGATCACTAGACAGCGGTCAAGAACATCCTGAAGTACCTGAAAAGAACTAAGGATATGTTTCTCATATATGGAGGTGACAAAGAGCTCATCGTAAATGGTTATGTTGATGCAAGCTTTTACACTGATCCGGACGATTCTAAATCACAAACTGGATACATGTTTTTACTGAACGGTGGAGCTGTCAGTTGGTGCAGTTCTAAACAAAGCATCATGGCGGGATCTACATGTGAAGTAGAGTACATAGCTGCTTCGGAAGCAGCAAATGAAGGAGTCTGGATGAAGGAGTTCATATTCGATCTAGGTGTCATACCTAGTGCATCGGGTCTAATGAAAATCTTTTGTGACAATACTGGTGCAATTGCCTTGGCAAAGGAATCCAGATTTCACAAGAGAACCAAGCACATCAAGAGACGCTTCAATTCCATCCGGGATCTAGTCCAGGTGGGAGACATAGAGATTTGCAAGATACACACGGATCTGAATGTAGCAGACCCGTTGACTAAGCCTCTTCCACGAGCAAAACATGATCAGCACCAAGGCTCCATGGGTGTTAGAATCATTACTGTGTAATCTAGATTATTGACTCTAGTGCAAGTGGGAGACTGAAGGAAATATGCCCTAGAGGCAATAATAAAGTTATTATTTATTTACTTATATCATGATAAATGTTTATTATTCATGCTAGAATTGTATTAACCGGAAACATAATACATGTGTGAATGCATAGACAAACATAGTGTCACTAGTATGCCTCTACTTGACTAGCTCGTTGATCAAAGATGGTTATGTTTCCTAACCATAGACATGAGTTGTTATTTAATTAACGGGATCACATCATTAGGAGAATGATGTGATTGACTTGACCCTTTTCGTTAGCTTAGCACTTGATCGTTTAGTTTGTTTCTATTGCTTTCTTCATGACTTATACATGTTCCTATGACTATGAGATTATGCAACTCCCGTTTACCGGAGGAACACTTTGTGTGCTACCAAACGTCACAACGTAACTAGGTGAGTATAAAGGTGCTCTACAGGTGTCTCCAAAGGTACTTGTTGGGTTGGCGTATTTTGAGATTAGGATTTGTCACTCCGATTGTCGGAGAGGTATCTCTGGGCCCTCTCGGTAATGCACATCACATAAGCCTTGCAAGCATTGCAACTAATAAGTTAGTTGCGGGATGATGTATTACGAAACGAGTAAAGAGACTTGCCGGTAACGAGATTGAACTAGGTATTGAGATACCGATGATCAAATCTCGGGCAAGTAACATACCGATGACAAAGGGAACAACATATGTTGTTATGCTGTCTGACCGATAAAATATCTTCGTAGAATATGTGGGAGCCAATATGAGCATCGAGGTTCCGCTATTGGTTATTGACCGGATTCGTGTCTCGGTCATGTCTACATTGTTCTCAAACCCGTAGGGTCCGCATGCTTAACGTTACGATGACAATTTCATTATGAGTTTATATATTTTGATGTACCGAAGGTTGTTCGGAGTCCCGGATATGATCACGTACATGACGAGGAGTCTCGAAATGGTCGAGACATAAAGATCGATATATTGGACAGCTATATTCGGACACCGGAAGTGTTTTGGGTGATTTCGGAGAAAATTGGAGTGCAGGAAGGGTTACCGGAAACCCCCGGGGAAGAATTGGGCCTTAGTGGGCCTGAGGGGAGAGAGAGGGCAGCAGCCCAGGAGGTGGCGCGCCCCCTCCCATGGGGAGTCCGAATTGGACTAGGGGAGGGGGGCGCGGCCCCTCTTTCCCTCTCCCTCTCCCTCTCTTTCCTTCCCCCTTCCCTCTTCCTAGTTGGACTAGGAAAGGGGAGTCCTACTCCTACTAGGAGGAGGACTCCCCCCTCCTTGGCGCGCCTCAAGGGCCGGCCGGCCTCCCCCCTTGCTCCTTTATATACAGGGGCAGGGGGGCACCTCTAGACACACAAGTTGATCTTCGTGATCGTTCTCTTAGCCGTGTGCGGTGCCCCCCTCCACCATAATCCTTGATAATATTGTAGCGGTGCTTAGGCAAAGCCCTGCAACGGTAGAACATCAAGATCGTCACCACACCGTCGTGCTGACGGAACTCTTCCCCGACACTTTGCTGGATCGGAGTCCGGGGATCGTCATTGAGCTGAACGTGTGCTAGAACTCGGAGGTGCCGTAGTTTCGGTGCTTGATCGGTCAGGCCATGAAGACGTACGACTACATCAACCGCGTTGTGCTAACGCTTCCACTTCCGGTCTACGAGGGTACGTAGACAACACTCTCCCCTCTCATTGCTATGCATCACCATGATCTTGCGTGTGCGTAGGAATTTTTTTGAAATTACTACGTTCCCCAACAGGTAGTACCGTAAGGCCTTGCGGTAGTACCGCTTATCGCTGGCTGGTCAAGTGGATAACGGTTGGATTTCTCCCTCCACTATATAAGGGGTATCTTCTTCTCCGAGTTGACCACCTCTTCCAACCCTAAGCTGCATTGTTGCTCCAAGCTCCATTTTCGCCCGATCTCTCTCCCTAGCCAATCAAACTTGTTGATTTTCTAGGGATTGGTTGAGAAGGCCTCGATCTACACTTCCACCAAGAGAAATTCGATTCCCCCACCAATCCCTTGTGGATCTTGTTACTCTTGGGTGTTCGAGCACCCTAGACGGCTGAGGTTACCATGGAGCCATATTCCATTGTGATGAAGCTTCGTGGTGTTGTTGGGAGCCTCCGATTAAGTTGTGGAGATTGCCCAACCTTGTTTGTAAAGGTTTGGTCGCCGCCTCCAACGGCACCAATAGTGGAATCACGGCATCTCGCATTGTGTGAGGGCATGAGGAGAATACGGTGGCCCTAGTGGCTTCTTGAGGAGCATTGTGCCTCCACACCGCTCTAACGGAGATGTACTTCCCCTCAAAAGGAAGGAACTTCGGTAACACATCCTCATCTTCACCGGGTCCACTCTTGGTTATCTCTTACCTTTACTTGTACAAGCCTTTTAGTGTTACTTCTCTTGTTTGCTTGAGTGCTCATTGTTGTTGCATCATATAGGTTGCTCACCTAGTTGCACATCTAGACAACCTACTTTGATGCAAACTTTAATTTGGTAAAGAAAAGATAAAAATTGTTAGTTGCCTATTCACCCCCCTCTAGTCAACCATATCGATCCTTTCAATTGGTATTAGAGCCTCGTCTCTTTACTAAGGACTTTGCCGTCCGGAGAGTATGGTTGATACCGTAGACGGTGTGGAGGAGCACTCCGGTGTGAATCCGATCTCGTCTACGGGTGATGGGGGAACCTCGGTCACCCGTGAGGAATTCAATGTAGCCTTGGAGACATTGAAAACCTCAATGACGACTGAGGTTGAAAGCATGTTTACTAAATTTATTGAAGGGCTTAAACTATCCACCGCACCATTGAAAGTGGGTGATCCCACTGACAAGGTGACGGATGCTAACTCCGACAAGGGGGAAGCTAGTAGTGAAAAGGCTCCTTCTTCTAGTGGTAAAAATGGCACCGACATCTTTGCCCATGTGGAACCACCACTTGGTTATGGTGGACCGATTCCTTCCACTCATTTGAATCATGCCGGTCCTCCCCCTAATATTGTGAAAAATGAGGACTTTGATTCTTGGGTTTATCGCTTTAAGCGCCATTTAAATCATGTGAATACTAATCTTTGGAGAATCATTGAAGAAGGTTTCTATCCGCATGACCCAAGCAACTTCACTCCTCGAGAAGCCGCAGATAATCAATTCAATGAGAATGCTCTCTTCATCATCCAAGATGCAATTCCACCCGAAGATTTACCACATCTTCGGCCCTTCGCCTTGTCCAAAGATGCATGGCTTTGTGTTGTCTCTCTCTATCGGGGAAGCGCAAGCATTCAACGCTCCAACTATGAAGTAGTGCAAGATGAAGCCGATGAGTTTGCAATGAAAGAAGATGAAGAACCTCGTGAGCTTTATCAGAGAGTAACCAAACTCGCGGTCTCACTCCGAGATCATGGGAGCAAGGACACGGATGACAATTGGATCAAGCGCAAATTCCTCAAGGCAATGATGCCTTACCACAAGGCCGTGTCCTCTGTCATTCGTCAAAGGCTGGACTTCCACACTTTGACCTCAAGTGAAGTTTTGGATGAGTTTGTGGCTATGAACATCTTGGACAATACTGCCAACAATGTGGTGCTTCGCTCTCAAAGGTCAAAGAAGCCCAACCTTGCATTGAAGGCCAAGGTTTGTGTTGAAGAAGAAGAAGAAGAGGAAGAAGAGGAAAGCAACCCCGAAGATACAAAGTATGCCTATCATGAACACATGGCACTTGCTTCAAGGAAATTTTGGAGCAAGAAGAGCTCAAGGACGAACTTCAACAAGAACAACTCAAGTGGCACGAAGAGCAAGGAACGTGTGAGGACTTGCTACAACCGTGGCAATGTGAGCCATTTTGTTGTGGAGTGCCCGTATGAGAAGAGGGAAGACAATGGTGGCAAGCTCATCCGAAAGGACAAAGCCAAGTCTTTCACCAACAAGAGCAACTTCACTAAGAAGACACCTCACAAGGCGTTGGTGGTTCAAGAAGAGTACCATGAGGATGATGATGATGAAGATGGTGAGTCGGTTGCCATGGCCTCCGTTGCCATTGCAAAAACTGCACGAGTCTCTCTCTTCGACTCACCCAATGAGAACATCACCGCCAAGTGCCTTATGGCTAAAGCCACCAACAAGGTAACCCCCAACATCAAAACTACCATCATTAATAATCCTTCCTTGACAGATTGCATTGATGAATATGAGGGATCTAATGTGGAGGAAAATGAGTTTGAGTCCTTTATGGGTAAACTCAAGGGTAAGTCCAAGAAGCATTTTGTTGCTCTCTTGGAACAACTCGGTGAAGCCAATGACATGATCGAGGCTCACGAAGATACTATCTCCAAGATGGAAGGGCATAGTCGTGACTATGCCGATGAGATTTCAGATCCTCTTGAGGAAGAGCGTGGTCTTCATTTGGCTCTTGAGGAGTCACACAATGTTGATCACACTAAGTTAAAGAAAGATTTTGATCATGCTCTCGTTATCTCTCGTGTGCTAAATTCTGAGAAGGCCAAGCTTCGGGTTGATCTTGCTAGACTCAAAGAGGAGTTTGATCTACTTGACAAGGCTCACAAGGTCTTGAAGGGTGCTCATGCTAGCCTCAAAGAGTCTCATGATCAACTTCAAGTAAAGCTAACCAAGGAGAAAGCCACTTTTCCTCGTATGATGTTAATTGATCATGCAAATGCTACTAACCCATGTTGTGAGCATGTGCATCTTGTTGAGGAGAATGCTAAGCTAAAGGTTCAACTTGAGAAAGGTCTTGTATCTTGCATACAAGGCGAGAAGAACCTCAATGACCTTTTGACCAACCAAAAGGGAGTTGTGGCCAAGGAAGGGATTGGGTACGTGCCCAAGTCCAAGAACAAGAAGAAGAATGACAAGGCCAAACGACCTCCTCCTCTCAAGCAAACCTTTGTGAAGGAGGGATAGGGTGCTACTAAGGAGAAGGAGAAGAACTCCATGAGGGGTAGTGATGCCAAGAAGGGCAACGCTTCCATTCCCAACAAAGCCGGCGACTTTAACCGTTCTGATGTATTGTGTCGTGCTAGAGATGGGAATGTTTATGCCAAATTTGTTAGTTCTCCTTATGAGTACATTGAATGGTCTATTTGGGTTCCTAAGACCCTTGTTACTAACATCAAAGGACCCATTACAAAATGGGTACCTAAAACCAAGCATTGATCTCTTGTAGGTGTTTGCTTCCGGTGGGGGATCATGGTTGCTCGATAGTGGAGCTACTAATCATATGACCGGAAGCAAGGACTTGGTGGTGGACGTGCAAAAGATTCCATCCATGCCCACCAATGTCGAGTGGGGTGATGCCTCGTCTTCTAAGGTATTGGGACTCGGCAAAGTTGTCATTTCTCATGATCTTACGATCGAGAAGGTCATGCTTGTTGAGTCCCTTGCATACAATTTACTTTCCGTTCATCAACTAGCACTCATGGGCTTTGCCACTTTCTTTGATATTGATACCGTGGCCCTCTTGTGGAGCAAGACTCTTAAAGTAGCCTTTGTTGGGCATGTCGAGAATGGTCTCTATGTGATTAACTTTTCGGAGCGACCAACTAAGACCGTGACATGCCTAATGGCTAAAGTTGACGTGGGATGGCTTTGGCATCGCCGTCTAGCCCACATCAATATGAGATCTTTGCAAAGTCTTGTCAAGGGGGACCATGTCCATGGACTAAAAAATGTTAGTTTTGCCAAAGATCGTGTTTGTAGTGCTTGCATCGAAGGAAAGCTACATGAGAAGGCTCACCCTCCCACGACTATCATCTACTCAAAGAGGCCTTTGGAGCTCCTTCATTCGGATCTATTTGGACCTCCATCCTTTGATAGTCTTGGGGGCAGAAAGTATTGTTTGGTGATTGTGGATGACTATTCAAGATACACTTGGGTATATTTCTTCAAGAGGAAGAGCGAGACCCAACAAACCGTCATCGACTTTGCAAATGAAGCTCAACGACAACACAATGCAAAGATCTTGACTATAAGAAGTGACAACGGCTCTGAGTTCTAGAACTACACCTTGGATGAGTTTTTGAGTGATGAGGGAATCAAGCATCAATATTCCGCACCTTATACCCCTCAACAAAATGGTGTAGCGGAGAGGAAGAACCGGATGTTGATGGATGCGGCAAGAACCATGATGGCGGAGTTCAAGTCTCCCTACAACTTTTGGGCCGAAGCCATCAACACCGCGTGTCATGCATCTAATCGGCTCTACCTCCGCAAAGGCTTGAACAAGACTCCATATGAGATACTCGCCGGTAACAAGCCCAATCTCAAGTACTTCCGGGTGTTCGGGTGTAAGTGTTTCATTCTCAAGAAAGGTGCCCGTTTGTCTAAATTTGAGGCTAGAGCTTATGAGGGCATATTTGTTGGTTATGCTACAAACTCTCATGCTTACCGTATTCTCAATAAGTCCACGAGACTTATTGAGGAAACGTGTAATGTGGAGTTTGATGAGAATAATGGCTCCGAAGTGGAGCAAAGTGGTACTTGTGATGTAGGTGATGAAATTCCTCCCCAAGCCATAAGAAGAATGGGTGTTGGTCATATCCTACCCTTTGAGGAACCCCTTGTGGCCAAAGGAGAAGGACAATGTTCCACTCAAGTGGAACCTTCACCAACCCCAAGACCCACATGCTTCCGAAGAACAAAGTGAGGGCCCTCAACCTCAAGAACAAGACAAAGGGCAAGGTCAATCTCAAGATGGTGTTGTAACATCAAGTGATGCCCAAGGTCAAGTCCCCTCCTCCGAGCAAGTTCAAGATCAAGAGCTTCCATGAGATCAAGAACAGGCTCAAGACAACGCTCAAGATGATCAAGTGACCACTCCTCGTCTCACCCCCAAGGAGGAATTGGAGCGTCGTGCCGCCAAGGTTGCTTCCAAGCTCTCCACCAAGGATCATCTCATGACAAATGTGCTTGGAAGCTTAAGGAAGGGGGTAAGCACTTGTAGACAATTAGACATCTATTGTGAACATCACACGTTTGTCTTGTGTGTTGAACCCCAAAAGGTCTATGAGGCACTCGAAGATCCGGATTGGCTCAATGCCATGGATGAAGAACTATATAACTTCGAGCGCAACAAAGTGTGGATATTGGTGCCAAGGCCTATGGGGAAGCACAATGTCATTGGAACCAAGTGGATATTCAAGAACAAGCAAGATGCTCATGGAATTATCATTCACAACAAGGCTCGCTTGGTAGCACAAGGCTACTCCCAAGTTGAGGGTATCAACTACAGTGAAACCTTTGCTCCCGTTGCTCGTCTTGAATCCATTCACATGTTAATTGCATATGCTTCTCATCATAACTTTAAGTTACAACAAATGGATGTGAAGAGTGCTTTTCTTAATGGTCCTATTAATTAATTGGTTTATGCCAAGCAACCCCCCGGGTTAGAGGATCCCTACTTTCCCGATCACGTATATCAACTCGATAAGGCACTCTATGGCCTTAAACAAGCCCCACCTGCATGGTATCACCACCTTACTGATACGTCCATTTTGCATCATGCTTTTATATCGATATTTATTGCATTATGGGCTGTTATTTCACTTTATGTCACAATACTTATGGCTATTCTCTCTTATTTTACAAGGTTTACATGAAGAGGGAGAATGCCGGCAGCTGGAATTCTGGGCTGGAAAACGAGCAAATATTAGAGACCTATTCCGCGCAACTCCAAAAGTCCTGAAACTCCACAGAACATCTTAAAATAAATAAAGAAAAATCCTCGCCAAAGATGAAGGCCAGGGGGCCCACACCCTGCTCACGAGGGTGGGGGGCGCGCCCCCCCTCCTAGGGCACCCCCTACCTCGTGGGCCCCTTGGTGGCTCTCCGACGTCCATCTTCTCCTATATGAAGTCTTTTGATGAGAAAAAAATAAGAAGGAACTTTTCGGGACGAGACTCCGCCGCCACGAGGCAGAACCTTGGCGGATCCAATCTAGAGCTCCGGCAAAGCTGTTCTGCCGGGGAAACTTCCCTCCCGGAGGGGGAAATCATCACCATCATCATCACCAACGCTCCTCTCATTGGGAGAGGGCAATCTCCATCAACATCTTCACCAGCACCATCTCATCTCCAAACCCTAGTTCATCTCTTGTATCCAATTCTTGTCTCAAAGTCCGGGATTGGTGCTAGTAGGTTGCTAGTAGTGTTGATTACTCCTTGTAGTTGATTTATTTGGTGGAAGATCATATGTTCAGATCCTATATGCATAGTATTACCCCTCTGATTATGAACATGAATATGCTTTGTGAGTAATTACGTTTGTTCCTGAGGACAAGGGAGAAGTCTTGCTATTAGTAGTCATGTGAATTTGGTATTCGTTTGATATTTTGATAAGATGTATGTTGTCTAGCCTCTAGTGGTGTTATGTGAACGTTGACTACATAACACTTCACCATTACTTGGGCCTAGAGGAAGGCATTGGGAAGTAATAAGTAGATGATGGGTTGCTAGAGTGACAGAAGCTTAAACCCTAGTTTATGCGTTGCTTCGTAAGGGGCTGATTTGGATCCACATGTTTCATGCTATGGTTAGGTTTACCTTAATACTTTTGTTGTAGTTGCGGATGCTTGCAATAGAGGTTAATCATAAGTGGGATGCTTGTTCACGTAAGAATAGCACCCAAGCACCGGTCCACCCACATATCAAATTATGAAAGTATCGAACGCGAATCGTATGAACGTGATGAAAACTAGCTTGACGATATTCCCATGTGTCCTCGGGAGCGCTTTTCCAATTATAAGAGTTTTTTCCGGCTTGTCCTTTGCTACAAAAGGATTGGGCCACCTTTCTGCACTTTATTTACTTTTGTTACTTGTTGCTCATTACAATTTATCTTATCACAAAACTATCTGTTACCACTTATTTCAGTACTTGCATAGAATACCTTGCTGAAAACCGCTTATCATTTCCTTCTGCTCCTCGTTGGGTTCGACACTCTTACTTATCGAAAGGACTACGATAGATCCCCTATACTTGTGGGTCATCAAGACTCTTTTCTGGCACCATTGCCTGGGAGTGTAGCACCTTTGGTAGGTGGAATTTGGTAAGGAAAAATTTACATAGTGTGCTGAAATTTACTGTCACTTGTTACTATGGAAAGTAATTCTCTAAGGGGCTTGTTCGGGGTATCTTCACCCCGACCAGTAGAGCAAAGAGTTGCTCCTCAACCTACTGAACCTATTGAAAATGAAAGTCCTTTTGAATTTCCTTCGGCTATGATGGAAAAACTGCTAGCTAACCCTTTTACAGGAGATGGAACAAAGCATCCTGATGAGCACTTAATATATGTTGATGAAGTTTGTGGATTATTTAAGCTTGCAGGTATACCCGATGATGTTGCTAAGAAGAAGGTCTTCCCTTTATCTTTGAAGGGAGACGCATTGATATGGTATAGGCTATGTGATGATATGAGATCATGGGACTATAAAAGATTGAAGTTGGAATTTCATCAGAAGTATTACCCTATGCATCTTGTTCACCGTGATCGCAATTATATATATAATTTCTGGCCTCGTGAAGGAGAAATCAGGCTTAAATCAATGTTATATTCATGCCCCAATCATGAGCTCTCGAGAGAAATAATTATGCAAAATTTATATGCTCGGCTTTCTGATAACAATCGCACCATGCTCGATACTTCTTGTGCTGGCTCTTTTATGATGAAGACTATTGAATTCAGATGGAATTTATTGGATAGAATTAAACGCAACTCTGAATATTGGGACGTCGATGAAGGTAAGGAGTCAGGTATGACACCTAAGTTTGATTGTGTTAAATCTTTTATGGACACCGATATTTTCCGTAAGTTTAGCACTAAATATGGCCTTGACTCTGAGATAGTAGCTTCTTTCTGTGAATCTTTTGCTACTTATGTTGATCTTCCTAAGGAGAAGTGGTTTAAATATCATCCTCCCATAGAAGTAAAAGTAGCTGCACCTACTAAAGTTTAAGAAAAGAATGTCACTTATAATGATCCTATTGTTCCTACTGCTTATGTTGAGAAACCACCTTTCCTTGTTAGAGTAAAGGATCATGCTAAAGCTTCAACTGTTGTTTGTAAAAGCAATATTAGAACTTATACCCCTCCTGAGCAAGTTAAAGTAGAACCTAAATATTGCAATTGTTAAAGATATCTTGTCTTATAATATTGATGGGCATGTTATTCAGTTCGAAGGTGAAACTGCTAGAATTACTAAACCTTGTGCTAAAGATAAACATAGACCTGTGGTAGGCGTGCCTGTTATTTCTGTTAAAATAGGAGATCATTGTTATCATGGCTTATGTGATATGGGTGCTAGTGCTATACCTCATGACTTATACAAAGAAATTATGCATGATATTGCACCTGTTGAGTTAGAAGATATTGATGTCACAATTAAACTTGCTAATAGAGATACTATTTCACCAATTGGAATTGTTAGAGATGCTGAAGTATTGTGTGGGAAAACTAAATATCCTGCTAATTTTCTTGTTCTTAGTTCTCCGCAAGATAGCTTTTGTCCCATTATATTTGGTAGACCCTTCTTGAATACTGTTAATGCTAAGATAGATTGTGAAAAGAATGTTGTTACTATTGGCTTGGATGATATGGTTCATGAGTTTAATTTTTCTAAATTTAGTAAACAACATCGTGAGGAAGAATTACCTAGTAAGGATGAAATTATTGGTCTTGCTTCTATTGCTGTACCTCCTAGTGATCCTTTAGAACACTATTTGCTAGACCACGAAAATCATATGTTCATGAATGAAAGAAGGGAAATAGATGAAGTATTCTTTAAACAGGAACCTATTCTGCAACACAATTTGCCTGTTGAAATTTTAGGAGATCCTCCTCCACCCAAGGGTGATCCCATGTTTGAACTTAAACCTTTGCCTGATAATCTTAAATATGCTTATCTTGATGAAAATAAGATATATCCTGTTATTATTAGTGCTAACCTTTCAGAGCATGAAGAAGAAAGATTATTGAAAACTCTGAAGAAGCATTGTGCTGCTATTGGATATACTCTTGATGATCTTAAGGGAATTAGTCCCACTCTATGTCAACATAAAATAAATTTGGAAGCAGATGCCAAACCAGTTCGTGATCCTCAACGACGCCTGAATCCTAAAATGAAAGAAGTGGTAAGAAAAGAAATACTTAAGCTTCTGGAGGCAGGTATAATCTATCCCGTTGCTGATAGTGAGTGGATAAGTCCTGTCCATTGTGTCCCTAAGAAGGGAGGTATTACTGTTGTTCCTAATGATAAAGATGAATTGATTCCACAAAGAATTATCACAGGTTATAGGATGGTAATTGATTCCCGCAAATTAAATAAGGCTACTAAGAAAGATCATTACCCCTTACCTTTTATTGATCAAATGCTGGAAATATTATGCAAACATACACACTATTGCTTTCTAGATGGTTATTCTTGTTTCTCTCAAATACCCGTGTCGGCTAGAGATCAATCTAAGACTACTTTTACATGCCCTTTTGGTACTTTTGCTTATAGCCCTATGCCTTTTGGTTTACGTAATGCACCTGCTACCTTTCAAAGATGCATGATGGCTATATTCTCTGACTTTTCTGAAAAGATTTGTGAGGTTTTCATGGACGACTTTTACGTCTATGGTTCCTCTTTTGATGATTGCTTGAGCAATCTTGATCGAGTTTTGCAGAGATGTGAAGAAACTAATCTTGTCTTGAATTGGGAAAAGTGCCACTTTATGGTTAATGAAGGTATTGTCTTGGGGCACAAAGTTTCTGAAAGAGGTATTGAAGTTGATAAAGCCAAGGTTGATGCTATTGAAAAGATGCCATGTCCCAAGGACATCAAAGGTATAAGAAGTTTCCTTGGTCACGCTGGATTTTATAGGAGGTTCATTAAGGACTTCTCAAAAATTTCTCGGCCTCTGACTAATTTATTGCAAAAAGATTGTAGCGACCCGACCCGAATGGGTCAAGTCTCTGTGCTTAAGTGTCATCCCTGGATCGGTATGCTGACACACATAGTACTCGAGGATTTATAACAGAGGTAAATCACATGTAAGAGTAACGTAAATACTATTACCTCAAATCCGAAAATAGCGGAAGTAACCAGGTTGTGGATTCCCATCAACACCAACGGACAAGTTGAGTGTAGAAATTGTAACCCTAACGTATCACTTACTCGTCGTAAGATAATCCTGCAACATGAGACGTTGCAGCCACAGAGGGTCAGTACATTGAATGTACTAGCAAATTCACACCATAGAGAATGATGAATAAAGGCTATCACTACATGCATATTTGGCTAGTGGAAAAGCTCTATGGTTATAAGGTTTTTGCGAAAAGCCAATTTTTCCCTACTGCAAAGGAATACATTTTAATTAACTATCATGGTGGTTGTTGAACATTGAGAATGGTTGACAGCATTCTCAATCCCAATTAAGCATCATCATTAAAACCCAACAATATTTATTTAAAGTAACATGATGAGATCAACAGGATAATCCAAGAACTAGATACTCAAGATGTCCATAACCGGGGACACGGCTAATCATGAATAGTTTATACACTCTGCAGAGGTTTGCGCACTTTTCCCCACAAGACTCGATCGCCTCCGTTGGATTTCTCGCACTACAAGGTGTTTGAGAAACGGATGACCGAGACACAGTCTTTCAGAAGCGCTAGCACCTTACGATGGATAGACCGGTACACCTACTTTCCCCTACATCTGCTAGTCTACCCTGTAAGAGTTCGCACGACTTAATCAACTATGCCAGAGCCCATAATGGCTTGTGGCTGCACACGGAAGTTTCTAGTTTGAAAAATCTCATGACCCCTTTGAGCCTGGGTGGTGGTCCAAAAGAAACCAGGCAAGTCCTGGATTACCCAGGTGCCTAGACAGGCAATCTAGAATAACCAGGTGCCTCAATCCACCCAAATGTGTGTTTAAGTTGCCACCTTAAGTAAACCATTAATTAACAATCTCACATCTGTCATGAATACTCTCAAAACCTAATCCACGTCTACGAGCATAGCATGGCACTATAAGCATAACGTAATAGTAACTCCCAAGGTTTGAATGCAGGGCAATAGGTTCCTACCTCATCAACTACTTCCCAATACCCACACGTTATCAATCCTACTCATGCAATGTTTGAGGTTGAAAGTAATGCATAAAAATTGGGTGATAAAGGAATATGATCAAAGTGTGAACTTGCCTGCAATGTTGATGAAGATGATTCGCACTCAAAAATCTTGATAGCTCTACTCGTCTCACTCCGGTCAATCTATCGTAAGCAAGCAATAGTAACCACACATAAGCAATCACTCAAAGATTGGAGAGAACAAAGAAAACAATTCGGAAAACGTCAAAACCAAGCAAATAACTCTTGCAACATAAAACAATTTCTAACAGTACCAAAATTAAGTGAATTTGGCCTTATCAGAAAGTTTAGGTCAAGAGCTTCAATTTGCAAAAAGAATCAACTCAAACGGAGCTACGAAACTCAAGTTATGATCAAACGAAGTTCGAATTCAAATCTGATCTAATACAAATTTTAAACTTTTGAAAAACATGTTTGAGTTGGATTACTGGATAGAGGAGATCATAACGAAGAAGTGGGCGTTGGTTTCGTTGGATTTGGACTAACGAGTAAAAAGTTATGCTTGTTTGAAGAACAGGGACTATTCTGTAAATAAAGTATTCACATCTAGGTCCCTGGCCAAAATTACAGAAAAGAAAAAAAACTAAAAGGCGAACGTTCATTTTCTATACCTAACCAGCGAACGTTCTCTAAATAGATCCTTCTAAAAGAAAATCGATTTTTTTTATAAAAAACGATCTAGGTTTTTTTTTAAAAACCGAACTAAACCGAGAATAAACCAGGGTGGTTACCGGTTCGGCCGAAATAAACCGGCGGCGGCGGATCTGTTTGAGCTCCGGCGAGGGCCGTGCGGCTCCGGCGAGCGGGGCGAGGCAAGCCGGCGGCTCCGGGGTGGCTGCGAGGCGGCGACTGAAGGAAATATGCCCTAGAGGCAATAATAAAGTTATTATTTATTTCCTTATATCATGATAAATGTTTATTATTCATGCTAGAATTGTATTAACCGGAAACATAATACATGTGTGAATACATAGACAAACAAAGTGTCACTAGTATGCCTCTACTTGACTAGCTCGTTAATCAAAAATGGTTATGTTTCCTAACCATGAACAATGAGTTGTTATTTGATTAACGGGATCACATCATTAAGTGAATGATCTGTTTGACATGACCCATTCCATTAGCTTAGCACCCGATCGTTTAGTATGTTGCTATTGCTTTCTTCATGACTTATACATGTTCCTATAACTATGAGATTATGCAACTCCCGTTTACCGGAGGAACACTTTGGGTGCTACCAAACGTCACAACGTAACTGGGTGATTATAAAGGAGTACTACAGGTGTCTCCAAAGGTACATGTTGGGTTGGCGTATTTCGAGATTAGGTTTTGTCATTCCGATTGTCGGAGAGGTATCTCTGGGCCCTCTCGGTAATGCACATCACTTAAGCCTTGCAAGCATTGCAACTAATGAGTTAGTTGTGGGATGATGTATTACAGAACGAGTAAAGAGACTTGCCGGCAACGAGATTGAACTAGGTATTGGAATACCGACGATCGAATCTCGGGCAAGTAACATACCGATGACAAAGGGAACGACGTATGTTGTTATGCGGTCTGACCGATAAAGATCTTCGTAGAATATGTAGGAGTCAATATGGGCATCCAGGTCCCGCTATTGGTTATTGACCGGAGACGTGTCTCGGTCATGTCTACATTGTTCTCGAACCCGTAGGGTCCGCACTCTTAAGGTTACGATGACAGTTATATTATGAGTTTATGCATTTTGATGTACCGAAGGTTGTCCGGAGTCCCGGATGTGATCACGGACATGACGAGGAGTCTCGAAATGGTCGAGACATAAAGATTGATATATTGGAAGCCTATGTTTGGATATCGGAAGTGTTCCGGGTGAAATCGGGATTTTACCGGAGTACCGGGAGGTTACCGGAACCCCCCGGGGAGCTATATGGGCCATGATGGGCCTTAGTGGAAAAGAGAAGAGGCAGCCCCTCATGGGCCGCGCGCCCTTCCCCTCCCTTGGTCCGAATAGGACAAGGAGAGGGGGCCGGCCCCTCTCTCTCTTTTCCCCCCTCCGCGAATCCTATTCCAACTAGGATTGGGGGGGGGGGATCCTACTCCCAGAGGGAGTAGGACTCTCCTGGCGCGCCCTCCTTGGCCGGCCAGCCTCCCCCCTTTAGTCCTTTATATACAGAGGCAGGGGCACCCCAGAGACACACAAGTTGATCCACGTGATCTTTTCCTTAGCCGTGTGCGGCGCCCCCAGCCACCATAGTCCTCGATAATATTGCAGCGGAGTTTAGGCGAAGCCCTGCTGTAGTAGTACATCAAGATCGTCACCACGCCGTCGTGCTGATGGAACTCTTCCCCGACACTTTTCTGGATCGGAGTCCGGGGATCGTCATCGAGCTGAACGTGTGCTAAAACTCGGAGGTGCCGTAGTTTCGGTGCTTGATCGGTCGGGCCGTGAAGACGTACGACTACATCAACCAAACGCTTCCGTTGTCGATCTACTAGGTATGTAGATCATACTCTCCCCTCTCGTTGCTATGCATCACACGATCTTGCGTGTGCGTAGGAATTTTTTTGAAATTACTACGTTCCCCAGTAGTGGTATCAGAGCCTAGGTTTTATATGTTGATGTTATAGGCACGAGTAGAACACAAGTGAGTTGTGGGCGATATAAGTCATACTGCTTACCAGCATGTCATACTTTGGTTCGGCGGTATTGTTGGATGAAGCGGCCCAGACCGACATTACGCGTACACTTACGCGAGACCGGTTCTCCCGACGTGCTTTGCACAGAGGTGGCTTGTGGGTGACAGTTTCTCCAACTTTAGTTGAACTGAGTGTGGCTACGCCCGGTCCTTGCGAAGGTTAAAACAGCACCAACTTGACAAACTATCGTTGTGGTTTTGATGCGTAGGTAAGATTGGTTCTTGCTTAAGCCCGTAGCAGCCACGTAAAACTTGCAACAACAAAGTAGAGGACGTCTAACTTGTTTTTGCAGGGCATGTTGTGATGTGATATGGTCAAGACATGATGCTGAATTTTATTGTATGAGATGATCATGTTTTGTAACCGAGTTATCGGCAACTGGCAGGAGCCATATGGTTGTCGCTTTATTGTATGCAATGCAATCGTGTTGTAATGCTTTACTTTATCACTAAACGGTAGTGATAGTCGTGGAAGCACAAGCTTGGCGAGACGACAACGATGCTACGATGGAGATCAAGGTGTCGCGCCGGTAACGATGGTGATCACGATGGTGCTTTGGAGATGGAGATCACAAGCGCAAGATGATGATGGCCATATCATATTAGTTTTATTGATTGCATGTGATGTTTATCTTTTATGCATCTTATCTTGCTTTGATTGACGGTAGCATTATAAGATGATCTCTCACTAAATTATCAAGAAGTGTTCTCCCTGAGTATGCACCATTGCAAAAGTTCTTCGTGCTGAGACACCACGTGATGATCGGGTGTGATAGGCTCTATGTTCAAATACAACGGGTGCAAAACAGTTGCACACGCGGAATACTCAGGTTATACTTGATGAGCCAAGCATATACAGATATGGCCTCGGAACACGGAGACCGCAAGGTCGAGCGTGAATCATATAGTAGATATGATCAACATAGTGATGTTCACCAATGAAACTACTCCATCTCACGTGATGATCGGACATGGTTTAGTTGATTTGGATCACGTAATCACTTAGAGGAATAGAGGGATGTCTATCTAAGTGGGAGTTCTTTAAGTAAATTAACTGAACTTAAATTTATCATGAAACTTAGTACCTGATAAGTATCTTGCTTGTTTATGCTTGTTTGTAGATGGCTCGTGCTGTTGTTCCGTTGAATTTTAATGCGTTCCTTGAGAAAGCAAAGTTGAAAGATGATGGTAGCAATTACACGGACTGGGTCCGTAACTTGAGGATTATCCTCATTGCTGCACAGAAGAATTACGTCCTGGAAGCACTGCTGGGTGCCAGGCCTGCTGCAGGAGCAACGCTGGATGTTATGAACGTCTGGCAGAGCAAAGCTGATGACTACTCGATAGTTCAGTGTGCCATGCTTTACGGCTTAGAATCGGGACTTCAACGATGTTTTGAACGTCATGGAGCATATGAGATGTTCCAGGAGTTGAAGTTGATATTTCAAGCAAATGCCCGGATTGAGAGATATGAAGTCTCCAATAAGTTCTATAGCTGCAAGATGGAGGAGAACAGTTCTGTTAGTGAGCATATACTCAAAATGTCTGGGTATAATAATCACATGATTCAATTGGGAGTTAATCTTCTAGATGATTGCGTCATTGATAGAATTCTCCAATCACTGCCACCAAGCTACAAGAGCTTCGTGATGAACTATAATATGCAAGGGATGAATAAGACTATTCCCGAGCTCTTCGCGATGCTGAAAGCTGCGGAGGTAGAAATCAAGAAGGAGCATCAAGTGTTGATGGTCAACAAGACCACTAGTTGCAAGAAAAAGGGAAAGGAAAGAAGAAGGGGAACTTCAAAAAGAACGGCAAGCAAGTTTCTACTCAAGAGAAGAAACCCAAACCTGGACCTAAGCCTGAAACTGAGTGCTTCTATTGCAAGCAGACTGGTCACTGGAAGCGGAACTGCCCCAAGTATTTGGCGGATAAGAAGGATGGCAAGGTGAACAAAGGTATATGTGATATACATGTTATTGATGTGTACCTTACTAATGCTCGCAGTAGCACCTGGGTATTTGATACTGGTTCTGTTGCTAATATTTGCAACTCGAAACAAGGACTACGGATTAAGCGAAGATTGGCTAAGAACGAGGTGACGATGCGTGTGGGAAACAGTTCCAAAGTCGATGTGATCGCAGTCGGCCCGCTACCTCTACATCTACCTTCGGGATTAATTTTAGACCTAAATAATTGTTATTTGGTGCCAGCATTAAGCATGAACATTATATCTGGATCTTGTTTGATGCGAGACGGTTATTCATTTAAATCAGAGAATAATGGTTGTTCTATTTATATGAGTAATATCTTTTATGGTCATGCACCCTTGAAGAGTGGTCTATTCTTGTTGAATCTCGATAGTAGTAACACACATATTCATAATGTTGAAGCCAAAAGATGCAGAGTTGATAATGATAGCGCAACTTATTTGTGGCACTGCCGTTTAGGTCATATCGGTGTAAAGCGCATGAAGAAACTCCATACTGATGGACTTTTGGAACCACTTGATTATGAATCACTTGGTACTTGCGAACCATGCCTCATGGGCAAGATGACCAAAACGCCGTTCTCCGGTACTATGGAGAGAGCAACAGATTTGTTGGAAATCATACATACAGATGTATGTGGTCCGATGAATATTGAGGCTCGTGGCGGATATCGTTATTTTCTCACCTTCACAGATGATTTGAGCAGATATGGGTATATCTACTTAATGAAACATAAGTCTGAAACATTTGAAAAGTTCAAAGAATTTTAGAGTGAAGTTGAAAATCATCGTAACAAGAAAATAAAGTTTCTACGATCTGATCGTGGAGGAGAATATTTGAGTTACGAGTTTGGTGTACATTTGAAAAATTGTGGAATAGTTTCGCAACTCACGCCACCCGGAACACCACAGCGTAATGGTGTGTCCGAACGTCGTAATCGTACTTTACTAGATATGGTGCGATCTATGATGTCTCTTACTGATTTACCGCTATTGTTTTGGGGGTACGCTCTAGAGACGGCCGCATTCATGTTAAATAGGGCACCATCAAAATCCGTTGAGACGACGCCTTATGAATTGTGGTTTGGCAAGAAACCAAAGTTGTCGTTTCTGAAAGTTTGGGGCTGCGATGCTTATGTGAAAAAGCTTCAACCTGATAAGCTCGAACCCAAATTGGAGAAATGTGTCTTCATAGGAGACTATTGGATACACCTTCTATCACAGATCCGAAGGCAAGACTTTTGTTGGTAAATTCAGAAACTTTCTAGAGAAGGAGTTTCTCTCGAAAGAAGTGAGTGGGAGGAAAGTAGAACTTGACGAGGTAACTGTACCTACTCCCTTATTGGAAAGTAGTACATCACAGAAAATTGTTTCTGTGACACCTACACCAGTTAGTGAGGAAGCTAATGATGATGATCATGAAACTTCAGAACAAGATACTACTGAACCTCGTAGATCAACCAGAGTAAGATCCGCACCAGAGTGGTACGGTAATCCCGTTCTGGAAGTCATGCTACTAGATCATGATGAACCTACGAACTATGAAGAAGCGATGGTGAGCCCAGATTCCGCAAAGTGGCTTGAAGCCATGAAATCTGAGATGGGATCCATGTATGAGAACAAAGTATGGACTTTGTTGACTTGCCCGATGATCGGCGAGCAATTGAGAATAAATGGATCTTCAAGAAGAAGACTGACGCTGACGGTAATATTACTGTCTACAAAGCTCGACTTGTCGCAAAAGGTTTTCGGCAAGTTCAAGGGATTGACTACGATGAGACCTTCTCACCCGTAGCGATGCTTAAGTCTGTCCGAATCATGTTAGCAATTGCTGCATTTTATGATTATGAAATTTGGCAGATGGATGTCAAAACTGCATTCCTGAATGGATTTCTGGAAGAAGAGTTGTATATGATGCAACCAGAAGGTTTTGTCGAACCAAAGGGAGCTAACAAAGTGTGCAAGCTCCAGCGATCCATTTATGGACTGGTGCAAGCCTCTCGGAGTTGGAATAAACGTTTTGATAGTGTGATCAAAGCATTTGTTTTTATACAGACTTTTGGAGAAGCCTGTATTTACAAGAAAGTGAGTGGGAGCTCTGTAGCATTTCTGATATTATATGTGGATGACATATTACTAATTGGAAATGATGTAGAATTTCTGGATAGCATAAAGGGATACTTGAATAAAAGTTTTTCAATGAAAGACCTCGGTGAAGCTGCTTACATATTAGGCATTAAGATCTATAGAGATAGATCAAGACGCTTAATTGGACTTTCACAAACCACATACCTTGACAAAGTTTTGAAGAAGTTCAAAATGGATCAAGCAAAGAAAGGGTTCTTGCCTGTGTTACAAGGTGTGAAGTTGAGTAAGACTCAATGCCCGACCACTGCAGAAGATAGAGAGAATATGAAAGATGTTCCCTATGCATCAGCCATAGGATCTATCATGTATGCAATGCTGTGTACCAGACCTGATGTGTGCCTTGCTATAAGTCTAGCAGGGAGGTACCAAAGTAATCCAAGAGTGGATCACTGGACAGCGGTCAAGAACATCCTGAAATACCTGAAAAGGACTAAGGATATGTTTCTCGTATATGGAGGTGACAAAGTGCTCATTGTAAAAGGTTACGTTGATGCAAGCTTTGACACTGATCCGGACGATTCTAAATCGCAAACCGGATACGTGTTTACATTAAACGGTGGGGCTGTAAGTTGGTGCAGTTCTAAACAAAGCATTGTAGCGGGATCTACATGTGAAGCGGAGTACATAGCTGCTTCGGAAGCAGCAAATGAAGGAGTCTGGATGAAGGAGTTCATATCCGATCTAGGTGTCATACCTAGTGCATCGGGTCCAATGAAAATCTTTTGTGACAATACTGGTGCAATTGCCTTGGCAAAGGAATCCAGATTTCACAAGAGAACCAAGCACATCAAGAGACGCTTCAATTCCATCCGGGATCTAGTCCAGGTGGGAGACATAGAGATTTGCAAGATACATACGGATCTGAATGTTGCAGACCCGTTAACTAAGCCTCTTCCATGAGCAAAACATGATCAGCACCAAGGCTCCATGGGTGTGAGAATCATTACTGTGTAATCTAGATTATTGACTCTAGTGCAAGTGGGAGACTGAAGGAAATATGCCCTAGAGGCAATAATAAAGTTATTATTTATTTCCTTATATCATGATAAATGTTTATTATTCATGCTAGAATTGTATTAACCGGAAACATAATACATGTGTGAATACATAGACAAACAAAGTGTCACTAGTATGCCTCTACTTGACTAGCTCGTTAATAAAAAATGGTTATGTTTCCTAACCATGAACAATGAGTTGTTATTTGATTAACGGGATCACATCATTAAGTGAATGATCTGATTGACATGACCCATTCCATTAGCTTAGCACCCGATCGTTTAATATGTTGCTATTGCTTTCTTCATGACTTATACATGTTCCTATAACTATGAGATTATGCAACTCCCGTTTATCGGAGGAACACTTTGGGTGCTACAAAATGTCACAACGTAACTGGGTGATTATAAAGGAGTACTACAGGTGTCTCCAAAGGTACATGTTGGGTTGGCGTATTTCGAGATTAGGTTTTGTCACTCCGATTGTCGGAGAGGTATCTCTGGGCCCTCTCGGTAATGCACATCACTTAAGCCTTGCAAGCATTGCAACTAATGAGTTAGTTGCGGGATGATGTATTACAGAACAAGTAAAGAGACTTGCCGGCAACGAGATTGAACTAGGTATTGGAATACCGACGATCGAATCTCGGGCAAGTAACATACCGATGACAAAGGGAACGACGTATGTTGTTATGCGGTCTGACCGATAAAGATCTTCGTAGAATATGTAGGAGCCAGTATGGGCATCCAGGTCCCGCTATTGGTTATTGACCGGAGACGTGTCTCGGTCATGTCTACATTGTTCTCGAACCCGTAGGGTCCGCACGCTTAAGGTTACGATGACAGTTATATTATGAGTTTATGCATTTTGATGTACCGAAGGTTGTTCGGAGTCCCGGATGTGATCACGGACATGACGAGGAGTCTCGAAATGGTTGAGACATAAAGACTGATATATTGGAAGCCTATGTTTGGATATCGGAAGTGTTCCGGGTGAAATCGGGATTTTACCGGAGTACCGGGAGGTTACCGGAACCCCCCGGGAGCTATATGGGCCATGATGGGCCTTAGTGGAAAAGAGAAGAGGCAGCCCCTCATGGGCCACGCGCCCCTCCCCTCCCTTGGTCCGAATAGGACAAGGAGAGGGGGCCGGCCCCTCTCTCTCTTTTCCCCCCTCCGCGAATCCTATTCCAACTAGGATTGGGGGGGGGGGGAATCCTACTCCCAGAGGGAGTAGGACTCTCCTGGCGCGCCCTCCTTGGCCGGCCAACCTCCCCCTTTAGTCCTTTATATACGGAGGCAGGGGCACCCCAGAGACACACAAGTTGATCCACGTGATCTTTTCCTTATCCGTGTGCGGCGCCCCCAGCCACCATAGTCCTCGATAATATTGTAGCGGAGTTTAGGCGAAGCCCTGCTGCAGTAGTACATCAAGATCGTCACCATGCCGTCGTGCTGACGGAACTCTTCCCCGACACTTTGCTGGATCAGAGTCCGGGGATCGTCATCGAGCTGAACGTGTGCTAAAACTCGAAGGTGACGTAGTTTCGGTGCTTGATCGGTCGGGCCGTGAAGACGTACGACTACATCAACCAAACGCTTCCGTTGTCGATATACTAGGTATGTAGATCATACTCTCCTCTCTCGTTGCTATGCATCACATGATCTTGCGTGTGCGTAGGAAATTTTTTGGAATTACTACGTTCACCAACAGCGACATCGGCGGCGGAGAGCGGCGCGGTGGCGGTGGCGCGGCGCGGTGGCGGTGCAGCAGCAGCGAGTGGCGGCGAGGCACTGCGGCGGCGGCGGATCTGCGGGGTGCGGCGGCAGCGAGATGCGGGGCGGCGCGGCGAGAGGCGGGGAAGAGGAGAGAGGGCCGGGGCGGGGCCGGATTTATAAGAGGGAGGGGCGATGGCGTGCGGAAGGGGCAAGGGCGGCGCGGAGTCCGGCCATGGGACGGCGGCGGCGCGTACTGGCTCGGGACTTCGTCCCGAGCATGGGGAAGGAGGAGCTGGGCCGTGGCCGGGCGCTGGGCTGGGCCGACCCAGTCGGAGAAAGTTTTTTTTAAACATTTTCCAGACAAATAAAGTAATAAAAGCAAAAATAAATAAAATATTATATAGGCATATAATATATCAAAATTTTCAGAAAAAGATTCTCTACGACATGAACATTTTTAATACTTCAAATAAAATCCACACAAAACCAGATAAATCAAAGAGTGTTACTGGTCTATTATAATCCAACAAAAATCATTTTAAAAATACCAAAATGATTTCAAATTAATTTTTCTCCAATTTTCTATTGTAGGGAATCATGTTACCGTAATTTCCATATATTTTATTTTTGGAGAAAAATAATTTGAATAAAACTCAACTAACTCCAAATTGAAAATAAATTCAAATGAACTTTGAATTTAATTCTTTGAACTCCCAACTCATATTTCATATAATTTGAAGAAGTCATTTTATCTTTGCTCATGAAATTCATTGAGTTGCATAAAGTTGCAGAATTGGAAATATTTTCCAAATGAAATTCAAATATTTTCAAACACCCCATTTCATTTAAATAAATGGAAGAAGTCATGTCATCTTCTCTCCAGGGTTTTGTGATGAAAAGAATTTGAATTCATGGAGATCAGAAAGCAAATATGAAAGTTTGGGAAAGTCCTTTTATTCCCTCTCATTTAACTTTCAAAAGTTTCGAATTCAGTCACTTTCAGACAATCAATCAAACAATCAGTCAAATCTATCTATTTATTATAACATTCCAAAATTTAGAATTTTGGGATGTTACAAACCTACCACCCTTAAATGAATCTCGTCCTCGAGATTCGGAGAGGCTAGCAAGAAAAAGGTTAGGGTTTGGGGGTCTCCTCAAATTCCATGAATCATCACCGGGGTCTGGGGTGCTACCACCCTTAGAAGCATGGTTACGGTTCTATCAAAACTCATATACTCCATCCTTATTCTTGACAGTGTCGGTCTTCTTAGATCTTCAGGATAATTCCTTATCCGGGCTCTTGCGGTAGTGGCATAACCTTACCATAATTTTTCTATCCTTTCATCTTGGTAAGGTTCTTCCGAGATTGGGTCTTCTTAGCTGACGGGTCTGGCGCCAAAACTAAACAACTATCGATATCTCATGGTGGTCAACAATTTGTGGTTTATCCTGCAGGAAATGGGTCTGGGTGATCCTCACCGTATAACCTACGGTTGGCAAAGCTGCCTTGTACAAGGGAAAAATACCTATACCATTCTAAGGCTTAAACAAGGTTTTGATCGTCATCTCTCCACTATAGGTAAGTCACTCAGATTTACCATCCCATATAGCAAGCCGAATAATAAGAGTAAGTCGGTATGGTGATCAATCCATCCTGCACCCAAATCATTACCTTGTATACGGTTTAGCGAATCTCGCATTGTAACACTCGGTCATCCTCACAAGCATTGCAGAATTTCTCTCGTCGACGAACCAAGTACGGAATAATCCATTGATTCTGCAAGCCAGACAAACATCTATCGTTCCTTCACAACTCTCAGGTTTTCCGTAAACTCCTATAAAATCGTCTGTCGACAAAGGTATATCCAATTCCAGGGTTTTTCCTTCAGCAAGAATGTGCCTTCTTGGCAGGTCCTGGGGCCTGTGGGTTATGGCACACCTCATCACTTGGAGTCCTTGAACTTATCATCGGGCAACTTATCGTTATTCCAACATCCAACTTCCAGCTTCCTAGCATACTTAGAATCCATCCAATTGTATTGTCTTCTTCCTTCCATTGGCACCAAACTAGGACATGATTACTCAGACACATCATGGAGTTTCCATTGATTAATATTTCCGACATCATACCTCCTTTATATCCAATAGTAATTTATCTCTTCATCCTCGTGGGATATCCCTCATATCGAGGTAAAACTTATACTTATGAAGTCCATATTCCACTTCGTGGAACATCATTATCCTTTCCAGGGTCAAGCGTCCTTACAGGGGAATATTGGCCATCTCTGCATGGCACTTCTTCAACTGGGAACCGTGAAACACATCCTGAACTCCTGACAGTCCTTCGGGTAACTCCAACTTGTAGGTCACTTCTCTCATATGCTCCAAAACTCGGTATGGTCCTACAAATCTCGGGGCTAACTTTACCTTAACTCCAATTCGTTTAACTCCTCGCAGAGGGAACACATGAAGACATGCTCTGTCTCCAATTTCATAGACTACCTCCTTGAGTTTCTGAGTCTACATAACTCTTCTGCCTGGACTGAGCTACCTTCAGTCTATCTCGAATCAACTTAACATTCTCTTCTGACTCCTTGATCACATTTGGTCCAAACAACTGACGGTCTCCAACTTCATCCCACATACTCTTGGGGCATCACACATATCGAGACAAAACTCGTATTCATTTTTGTCCGAAATCCACTCAGTGGAGTATCCTTATCTTTTCAAGGGGTCAAGGGTTCTTACAGGGTACTACCACCCTTAAAATGCACAAATCTTCCATAGACCATATTTCTCATATCCTCAGAATGGCCAAAATTCTTCTTCATAGAGTAACAACTCATAAAACCCATATCAGTACCAACGATGCTAACTTTATTCACTCTCAATTAATTATAATCTCTTGCTTTTCCATTACATGTCTCAATTCAACACCTCAATATAAAAGAAAATGTTCTCACTTCTACTACTCCATTACTTTTATTGCAAAATCAACTATCTAGCACAAGTTTCCTTCTCCTTGGGGCATTCTCTGGCAAAGTGCCCTGCTTCATTACAACGAAAACATATTACTTCCGACAAGTCTCGAGGTTTCCTTTTTGGGCAACTGTTGAGGTAGTGCCCTGACTCCTTGCACCTGTAACAGGTGATATGACTCAGGTCCTTCCTGGAATCCAATCTGCTTCTCTTCCTGGACATTTCCATGCCAATCATGGCTTCTATTTCCTGTGGGTCATATTCTACTTTCTCTGTCGGGAATTCTACTAGATCCCCATTCAAACAATTTTGGGAGATGTGTCCTTCTTCTCCACATGAATAGCAAGACTTAGTGTAGGGTTTACTCGGGTCTTCTTTAGGTGTGTCCTCCATCATAGCTTCTTCTAAAATTTCCATGAGGGCTCCTTTCATTTCTTCTTTCTTCTGCTGGATGGTTCGTTGTACCATGGGGTAGATGTGGCACTGAGCAGGATAGTGGGTAGTCCCTTCACACAAGAAACAAGTAATCTTCCTAGTTGGGCATTCTTCAACTGGGTGACTTCCTTCACAATTAGGGCATTCATCCTTGTGTTCTTTATGGGTGTGTCCTATTTCTCCACAAATCTTGCATGCACAAGGTTTCCTCATATCCTTTCCATAAGGCTTCAACTTCTGGGACACAAACCGAGACTTTGGCAAAGTCAACTTAAATTCCTTCCAAGTGGTTACTCCTTGCCATCCATTGATGGTTTGGTACATTCTCCACCAAGTAGCAGCACCTCTTTCAAAGCACCGAAGAGCATGTTGGGTCATATCATGTCCAACTATAGGGTTATTCTCCATGTGATCCTCCATGTTCTGAATCCATCGGTCCGTCTCCAATTGACTCACCGGTCCAGAAAATACAAGCTCATCTCCATTCATCCTCTATTGGGTCCAAGGGTTTTGGGGTGAGATAAGAGGGATAGAGAGGGATACACACACTACAAACAAAGTTTTGAAAAGACAGATTTTATTGTGGCTGTCGGAAAAACATCAAACAAATGACAACTCACAAACGTCGCATCTAACGTAGGTATATAACAGGGGTTTGGTCTTCTAAAGGTCAATAGATCTTCAACGTCGCCAAACTCTTCCAGTTTTGTTCATATCTCCGATGGGCTTCTTCCGATCATGCTTGTCCTTCCCAAGTTCTTTTGCCAGCTCTCTTTGTTGTAGCAAAGTTTCTCGTGACGTCCTTTAATATTTCCGGAGTTGCATTCCAAACTTCCGGGTTTCAGCATCCTTGACATGAACCATGGTCATACTGTCCTTCAGTTCCTGACAATTCTCCGGTATCTCGAGGTTGTAGCTCCTCCAGCTTGGCTACTCTCATCTTCAGGATCCTGAGTCCCTCATGAAATACTTCCTTGTCTAATATGACTTCCTGGAGCTCCATTTTAAACTTCTTGATGTACTACTCCAGACCCTGGTGATACACCGGCTAGGGCTAAAACTTCATCTTATGATAGGTGCTCCATCAGCCTTCTTCCATCAAATCCATTCTGATGAAATGCATCCTTAACTCAGCACGGTGACAATAGCATCAGCGGCGATGACCTCACGGATAACCGCGTTTCTGCCCTTGTCATTGCCATGATCTATCTTCCATAATTGATATCCCCTGCCTTAGGGTTTTCTTTGACAAAACTTCGAGTTCTCATACTCCTTGTTTCAGTCTTTCTCTGATACACCTTGATCTCGGGTATTGACAACTTCCATAGTCTGCCAAGTTCCATAAGGGTAGCCTTCCTAGGTCATACAATTCTGGGAATTCTTCAGAGCCTTCAATTCTCCTAGTCTTCAGAGTCTTCAACCGTTGTAGTTTCCATTATTCAAGTGCACAGTAAAATCCTCTTCATTTCGAAACGGTCTTAGTTGTCCAATATCTTGTACTTCTTGGAGTGGTCTCATCAGTCGAATCTTCGTGTGGTCAAAGGGGGAAAAGGGGTATAGACTCACTAAAGGGAATTTTTGAATAAGCTCAGAAGAGAAGAGAGGTAAAAGGTCTTTTTGAAAGGGAAAGTTGTAGAGAAAAATCTTTGCTATGGGCTTGCCAGTTTCTAGGGTCACGTCCTACAGTCAACATGTGCTCTGATACCATCTTGTAGCGACCCGACCCGAATGGGTCAAGTCTCTGTGCTTAAGTGTCATCCCTAGATCGGTATGCTGACACACACAGTACTCGAGGATTTATAACAGAGGTAAATCACATGTAAGAGTAACGTAAATACTATTACCTCAAATCTGAAAATAGCAAAAGTAACCAGGTTGTGGATTCCCATCAACACCAACGGCAAAGTTGAGTGTAGAAATCGTAACCCTAACGTATCACTTACTCGTCGTAAGATAATCCTGCAACATGAGACGTTGCAGCCACAGAGGGTCAGTACATTGAATGTACTGGCAAATTCACACCATAGAGAATGATGAATAAAGGCTATCACTACATGCATATTTGGCTGGTGGAAAAGCTCTATCGTTATAAGGTTTTTGCGAAAAGCCAATTTTTCCCTACTGCAAAGGAATACATTTTAATTAACTATCATGGTGGTTGTTGAACATTGAGAATGGTTGAAAGCATTCTCAATCCCAATTAAGCATCATCATTAAAACCCAACAATATTCATTTAAAGTAACATGATGAGATCAACAGGATAATCCAAGAACTAGATACTCAAGATGTCCATAACCGGGGACACGGCTAATCATGATTAGTTTATACACTCTGCAGAGGTTTGCACACTTTTCCCCACAAGACTCGATCGCCTCCATTGGATTTCTCGCACTACATGGTGTTTGAGAAACGGATGACCGAGACACAGTCTTTCAGAAGCGCTAGCACCTTACGATGGATAGACCGGTACACCTACTTTCCCCTACATCTGCTAGTCTACCCTGTAAGAGTTCGCACGACTTAATCAACTATGACAGAGCCCATAATGGCTTGTGGCCGCACACGGAAGTTTCTAGTTTGAAAAATCTCATGATCCCTTTGAGCCTGGGTGGCGGTCCAAAAGAAAACAGGCAAGTCCTGGATTACCCAGGTGCCTAGACAGGCAATCTTAGAATAACCAGGTGCCTTAATCCACCCAGATGTGTGTTTAAGTTGCCACCTTAAGTAAACCATTAATTAACAATCTCACATCTGTCATGAATACTCTCAAAACCCAATCCACGTCTACGAGCATAGCATGGCACTATAAGCATAACGTAATAGTAACTCCCAAGGTTTGAATGCAGGGCAATTGGTTCCTACCTCATCAACTACTTCCCAATACCCACATGTTATCAATCCTACTCATGCAATGTTTGAGGTTGAAACTAATGCATAAAAACTGGGTGATAAAGGAATATGATCAAAGTGTGATCTTGCCTGCAATGTTGATGAAGATGATTCGCACTCAAAAATCTTGATAGCTCTACTCGTCTCACTCCGGTCAATCTATCGTAAGCAAGCAATAGTAACCACACATAAGCAATCACTCAAAGATTGGAGAGAACAAAGAAAACAATTCGGAAAACGTCAAAACCCAGAAAATAACTCTTGCAACATAAAACAATTTCTAACAGTACCAAAATTAAGTGAATTTGGCCTTATCAGAAAGTTTAGGTCAAGAGCTTCGATTTGCAAAAAGAATCAACTCAAACGGAGCTACGAAACTCAAGTTATGATCAAACGAAGTTTGAACTCAAATCTGATCTAATACAAATTTTAAACTTTTCAAAAACATGTTTGAGTTGGATTACTGGATAGAGGAGATCGTAACGAAGAAGTGGGCGTTGGTTTCGTTGGATTTGGACTAACGAGTAAAAAGTTATGCTTGTTTGAAGAACAGGGACTATTTTATAAATAAAGTATTCACATCTAGGTCCCTGGCCAAAATTACAGAAAAGAAAAAAAAACTAAAAGGTGAACGTTCGTTTTCTATACCTAACCAGCGAACGTTCTCTAAATAGATCCTTCTAAAAGAAAATCGGTTTTTTTATAAAAAAACGATCTAGGTTTTTTTTAAAAAAACCGAACTAAACCAAGAATAAACCGGGGTGGTTACCAGTTCGGCCGAAATAAACCGGCGGCGGCGGATCTGTTTGAGCTCCGGCAAGGGCCGTGCGGCTCCGGCGAGCGGGGCGAGGCAAGTCGGCGGCTCCGGGGTGGCTGCGAGGCGGCGACATCGGCGGCGGAGAGCGGCGCGATGGCGGTGGCGCGGCGCGGTGGCGGTGCAGCAGCAGCGAGCGGCGGCGAGGCACTGCGGCGGCGGCGTCGGATCTGCGGGGTGCGGCAGCAGCGAGATGGGGGGCGGCGCGGCGAGAGGCGGGGAAGAGGAGAGAGGGCCGGGGCGGGGCCGGATTTATAAGAGGGAGGGGCGATGGCGTGCGGAAGGGGCAAGGGCGGCGCGGAGTCCGGCCATGGGACGGCGGCGGCGCGTACTGGCTCGGGACTTCGTCCCGAGCATGGGGAAGGAGGAGCTGGGCCGTGGCCTGGCGCTGGGCTGGGCCGGCCCAGTCGCGGAAAGTTTTTTTTAAATGTTTTCCAGACAAATAAAATAATAAAAGCAAAATAAATAAAATATTATATAGGCATATAATATATCAAAAATTTCAGAAAAAGATTCTCTACGACATGAACATTTTTAATACTTCAAATAAAATCCACACAAAACCAGATAAATCAAAGAGTGCTACTGGTCTATTATAATCCAACAAAAATCATTTTAAAAATACCAAAATGATTTCAAATTAATTTTTCTCCAATTTTCTATTGTAGGGAATCATGTTACCCTAATTTCCATATATTTTATTTTTGGAGAAAAATAATTTGAATAAAACTCAACTAACTCCAAATTGAAAATAAATTCAAATGAACTTTGAATTTAATTCTTTGAACTCCCAACTCATATTTCATATAATTTGAAGAAGTCATTTTAACTTCGCTCGTGAAAATCATTGAGTTGCATAAAGTTGCAGAATTGGAAATATTTTCCAAATGAAATTCAAATATTTTCAAACACCCCATTTCATTTAAATAAATGGAAGAAGTCATGTCATCTTCTCTCCAGGGTTTTGTGATGAAAAGAATTTGAATTCATGGAGATCAGAAAGCAAATATGAAAGTTTGGGAAAGTCCTTTTATTCCCTCTCATTTAACTTTCAAAAGTTTCGAATTCAGTCACTTTCAGACAATCAATCAATCAATCAATCAAATCTATCTATTTATTATAACATTCCAAAATTTAGAATTTTGGGATGTTACAAAGATATACCATTTGTCTTTGATGATGATTGTGTAGAAGCATTTGAAATACTTAAGAAAGCATTAGTCTCTGCACCTGTTGTTCAGCCACCTGATTGGAATTTACCCTTTGAAATTATGTGTGATGCTAGTGATTATGCTGTAGGTGCTGTTCTAGGGCAAAGAGTTGATAAGAAATTAAATGTTATTCATTATGCTAGTAAGACTCTAGACAATGCCCAAAGAAATTATGCTACTATGGAGAAAGAGCTTTTAGCAGTTGTATTTGCTTGTGATATGTCAGATCTTATATTGTTGATTCTAAAGTAACTATTCAAACTGATCATGCTGCTATTAAATACCTTATGGAAAAGAAAGATGCTAAACCTAGACTTATTAGATGGGTTCTCTTGCTACAAGAATTTGATTTGCATATCGTTGATAAAAAGGGAGCTGAGAACCCCGTTGCAGACAACTTGTCTAGGTTAGAAAATATTCTTGATGACCCACTGCCTATTAATGATAACTTTCCTGATGAACAATTAAATGTTATAAGTACTTCTCGTAGTACTCCATGGTATGCTGATTATGCTAATTATATTGTTGCTAAGTTTATACCACCTAGCTTCACATACCAGCAAAAGAAAAAGTTTTTCTATGACTTGAGACATTACTTTTGGGATGACCCACATCTTTATAAAGAAGGAGTAGATGGTGTTATTAGACGTTGTGTACCTGAGCATGAACAGGAACAAATCCTACGCAAGTGTCATTCCGAGTCTTATGGAGGACACCACGCTGGAGATAGAACTGCACATAAGGTACTGCAATCTGGTTTTTATTGGCCTACTCTCTTCAAGTATGCCCGTAAGTTTGTCTTGTCTTGTGATGAATGTCAAAGAATTGGTAATTTTAGTAGACGTCAAGAAATGCCTATGAATTATTCTCTTGTTATTGAACCGTTTGATGTTTGGGGCTTTGATTATATGGGACCTTTTCCTGCCTCTAATGGATACACACATATTCTAGTTGTTGTTGATTACATTACTAAGTGGGTAGAAGCTATTCCAACTAGTAGTGCTGATCATAACACTTCTATTAAAATGCTTAAAGAAGTTATTTTTCCGAGGTTTGGAGTCCCTAGATATTTAATGACTGATGGTGGTTCACACTTTATTCATGGTGCCTTCCGTAAAATGCTTGCTAAATATGATGTTAATCATAGAATTGCATCTCCTTATCCCCCACAGTCTAGTGGTCAAGTAGAGTTGAGCAATAGAGAGCTCAAATTAATTTTGCAAAAGACTGTTAATAGGTCTAGAAAGAATTGGTCTAAGAAACTTGATGATGCATTATGGGCATATAGAACCGCATACAAAAATCCTATGGGTATGTCTCCGTATAAAATGGTTTATGGAAAAGCATGTCACTTACCTCTCGAACTAGAACATAAGGCATATTGGGCTATTAAAGAACCCAACTATGATTTTAAACTTGCCGGTGAGAAGAGGTTATTTGATATTAGCTCACTTGATGAATGGGGAACCCAAGCTTATGAAAATGCCAAGTTGTTTAAAGAAAAAGTTAAAAGATGGCATGACAAAAGGATACAAAAACGTGAGTTTAATGTAGGTGATTATGTATTGCTATAAAACTCTCGTTTAAGATTTTTTGCAGGAAAACTTCTCTCTAAATGGGAAGGCCCCTATATTATCGAGGAGGTCTATCATTCCGGTGCCATAAAAACCAACAACTTCGAGGGCACAAATCCGAAGGTGGTAAACGGTCAAAGAATTAAACATTATATGTCAGGTAATCCCATAAATGTTGAAACCAATATTATTGAAACCGTAACCCCGGAGGAATACATAAGGGACACTTTCCGGAATATTTCAGACTCTGAAAAGGAATAGGTATGTGGTACGGTAAATAAACCGACTCCAAAACAATTTTTAAGGCAATATTTCTCCGTTTTGGAATATTTAGAAAAATAGAAAAATAAGTAGCAGTCCGGGAAGGACACGAGGGCCCCAAGAGGGTGGTGGGAGCGCCCTACCCCCTGGGCACGCCCCCCTACCTCGTGAGCACCTCGTGTGCCTTTTGGACTCCGTTTTCTTGCACGATAGGTATTTTGGTCGGTAAAAATTCACTATATATTCTCCCGAAGGTTTTGACTCCTGTATCACGCAAAAATCTCCTATTTTTGTTTCGAGCTGTTTTTCTGACAGATCTAGATTATCATGACGTCCCCAAGCGCTTCCAAGGACAAGTTCTTCGAGAAGGTCATCAACCCTTACCTCGCGGAGGTGCTGCGACACCCTCAAACCATTGAGATGCGTGATGGGTTGCTGCACATCCGTGATGTTGAGGGACCAAAGGGAACCAGAAGCATGGAGACGAGGCTCGAAGCAATGGAGCAACAAATTTTCAAGTGCCAGGGGATGGTGGAGCGTGGAATCAATGCTAGCCACACGATGCTCGCAGAGTTCACTAACAACTACAAGCCGGATGCCAAGAACACCAAGGAGGCCATCTTCAAGCTATATGAGAAGACCGAGCACCTCCAAGCCCAAATCTATGACCTGCAAAACCAAAACTGTGAGTATGAATATAGATTCAAAAGAATGAGTTTGGCTGCATATTCGAGGATTTCGGAGACTCGATCATCCTTCTATGATGGTGAACCTATGCCTTGGAAGATGGATGACAAGCCCACATCATCAACAACACCTTCACCTTCTTCACCAACAAAGAAGGAGATATAATCACATGGGTATGGGCACTCCCCTTGGAAACTGCAAGCTTGGGGGAGGTGCCCCGGTATCGTATCACCATCACAACTCCTATCTTTATCGTTTTTCTTAGTTCGGTCCTATTAGCAGTATCTTGATCTAGTAGAATAAAGTTTATGGCATGATCTAGTTTTGAGTTTGCTTTATGATCTCTCTTTGTAATTGAGTCCGTGAGCTATATATAATAAAGATTAGTGTTGAGTCAAGGGCTTGATTATTTTGCCATGATCTTGGGTGAATAAAAGAAAAAGAGAAAAGAATAAAAAGAAACAAAAAGTTCATATTGATCTTATTAAGAGTAATGACTTCACATAGAAAGAGTATGATGATTAAAAGTTGTTGGGAGTTGGCAGACATAGTTTTGGTCATTGTTGCAATTAATAGGAAGTAATAAGGAAAGAGAGGTTTTCACATATAGATATATTATCATTGACATCTTTTATGATTGGAGCACTCATTAAAATATGACATGCTAAAGAGTTGATGTTGGACAAGGAAGACAACGTAATGAGTTATGTCTTTCTTATATCTGAGATAAAGTATGTTCTCATGGATCCTCTAACTTGTTGAGCTTGCCTTTCCCTCTCATGCTAGCCAAATTCTCAGCACCAAGTAGAAATACTACTTGTGCTTCCAAATATCCCTAAACCAGTTTGCCATGAGAGTCCACCATATCTACCTATGGATTGAGTAAGATCCTTCAAGTAAGTTGTCATCGGTGCAAAGCAATAAAAATTGCTCTAAATATGTATGATTGATTGGTGTGGGAGAAATAAGCTTTATATGATCTTGTGATGTGGAAGTAATAAAAGCGACAGACTGTATAATAAAGGTTCATATCACAAGGGGCAATATAAAGTGACGTTCTTTCGCATTGAGATTTTATGCATCCAACCACAAAAGCGCATGGAAACCTCTACTTCCCTCTGCGAAGGGCCTATTCTTTATCAATATCTTCTACCTTATGCAAGAGTCATGGTGATCATCACCTTTCCTTTTTCATTTTATCCTTTGGCAAGCTCAGCATGTTGGAAAGAACATGATATATATATCCAATTGGATGTAGGGGAGCATGAACCATTATTGTTGACATTGCCCTTGAGGTAAAAGGTTGTGGGGCAAAACTATAAGCCCCTATCTTTCTCTGTGTCCGATTAAAACTCCGTAACCACAAGTATTGCGTGAGTGTTGGCAATTATGGAGGACTAAATGGTAGTTGAGTATGTGGACTTGCTTTTTAGCTCCGACATAGACTCTTTCTGACGTTATGATAAATGGCAATTGCTTCAATGACTGAGATTATGGTTTGTCGGAGCCCAATAAGGTTTATGATTTATACTTTTGCATTGTGAATAGATCATCACTTGAACATAAGTACTCATATGACAAAATCTATATATGTTGCTGTTATGAGAATTATCATGATGCCTTCATGTCCGTATTTTATTTTTATCGACGCCTTTACCTCTAAACATGAGGACATATTTATTGTTATCGACTTTTCGCCAGAGGACAAGCGAGGTCTAAGCTTGGGGGAGTTGATACGTCCATTTTGCATCATGCTTTTATATTGATATTTATTGCATTATGGGCTGTTATTTCACTTTATGTCACAATACTTATGGCTATTCTCTCTTATTTTACAAGGTTTACATGAAGAGGGAGAATGCCGACAGCTGGAATTCTGGGCTGGAAAAGGAGCAAATATTAGAGACCTATTATGCACAACTCCAAAAGTCCTGAAACTCCACGAAACATCTTAAAATAAATAAAAAAATCCTCGCCAAAGATGAAGGCCAGGGGCCCACACCCTGCTCACGAGGGTGGGGGGCGCGCCCCCCTCCTAGGGCGCGCCCCCTACCTCGTGGGCCCCCTGGTGGCTCTTCGACGTTCATCTTATCCTATATGAAGTCTTTCGATGAGAAAAAAATAATAAGGAACTTTTTGGGACGAGACTCCGCCGCCACGAGGCGGAACCTTGGCGGATCCAATCTAGAGCCCCGGCAGAGCTATTCTGCCGGGGATACTTCCCTCCCAGAGGGGGAAATCATCACCATCGTCATCACCAACGCTCCTCTCATCGGGAGAGGGCAATCTCCATCAACATCTTCACTAGCACCATCTCATCTCCAAAACCTAGTTCATCTCTTGTATCCAATTCTTGTCTCAAAGTCCGAGATGGGTGCTAGTAGGTTGCTAGTAGTGTTGATTACTCCTTGTAGTTGATGCTAGTTGGTTTATTTGGTGGAAGATCATATGTTCAGATCCTATATGCATATTATTACCCCTCTGATTATGAACATGAATATGCTTTGTGAGTAATTACGTTTGTTCCTAAGGAAAAGGGAGAAGTCTTGCTATTAGTAGTCATGTGAATTTGGTATTTGTTTGATATTTTGATAAGATGTATGTTGTCTAGCCTCTAGTGGTGTTATGTGAACATCGACTACATAACACTTCACCATTATTTAGGCCTAGAGGAAGGCATTGGGAAGTAATAAGTAGATGATGGGTTGCTAGAGTGATAGAAGCTTAAACCCTAGTTTATGCGTTGCTTCGTAAGGGGCTGATTTGGATCCACCCGTTTCATGCTATGGTTAGGTTTACCTTAATAATTTTGTTGTAGTTGCGGATGCTTGCAATAGAGGTTAATCATAAGTGGATGCTTGTTCAAGTAAGAACAGCACCCAAGCACCGGTCCACCCACATATCAAAGTATCGAACGCGAATCATATGAACGTGATGAAAACTAGCTTGATGATATTCCCATGTGTCCTCGGGAGCGATTTTCCTATTATAAGAGTTTGTTCCGGCTTGTCCTTTTCTACAAAAAGGATTGGGCCACCTTGCTGCACTTTATTTACTTTTGTTACTTGTTGCTCGTTACAATTTATCATATCACAAAACTATCTGTTACCACTTATTTCAGTACTTGCAGAGAATACCTTGCTGAAAACCGCTTATCATTTCCTTCTGCTCCTCGTTGGGTTCGACACTCTTACTTATCGAAAGGACTACGATAGATCCCCTATACTTGTGGGTTATCACTTACCGAGTTATTACAAGACCATGGTTTTGAAGTTGGGCTAATCGACCCCACTCTTTTTACTAAGAAGGTCAAAGGGGAGTTGTTTGTGTGCCAATTATATGTTGATGATATTATCTTTGGTTCCCCTAACAAAGCTTTCAATGAGGAATTTGCCGCTCTCATGACCTCAAAGTTCGAGATGTCTTCCATGGGAGAGTTGAAGTTCTTTCTCGGGTTCGAAGTGAAGCAAAGGAGAGAAGGAACCTTCATCAACCAAGCCAAATACACTCAAGACATGCTGAAGAGATTCAAGCTAAGTGATGTCAAGCCGACTTCCACTCCCATGCCCACCAAGTGCCAACTTGACATTGATCCCAATGGTAAAGCGGTGGATCAAAAGGTATATCGCTCCATGATTGGCTCCTTGCTTTACCTTTGTGCATCTAGACCGGATATCATGTTGAGTGTGGGAATTTGTGCATGGTTTCAAGATGCACCTAAGGAAAGTCACTTTGTGGCGGTCAAGCGAATCTTTTGATATTTGGCTCATACCCCAAACTTTGGCTTATGGTACCCAAGAGGAGCAAACCTCAAGCTTGTAGGTTATTCGGACTCGGATTGGGCGGGAGACAAACTGGATAGGAAGTCTACTTCTGGAGGGTGCCAATTTCTCGGTTGCTCTTTGGTGAGTTGGTCTTCCAAGAAACGAAGTTGTGTGTCTCTCTCGTCCACCGAAGCAGAGTATGTGGAGGCTGGTAGTTGTTGTGCACAACTCTTATAAATGAGGCAAACTTTAAAGGATTACGGTATCATTTGTGACAAAGTGCCTCTTTGGTGACAATGAAAGTGCAATCAAGATTTCTCTCAACCCGGAGCAACACTTCAAGACGAAGCATATTGAGATCCGGTATCACTTCATCCGGGATCATATTAGGCGAGGAGAGATCGAGCTCAACTATGTCAACACTCTTGATAACCTTACAGACATCTTCACGAAGCCCTTGGATGAAGCAAAATTTCGTGAGTTAAGGCATGAGCTAAATATCATTGATTTGAGCAATGTTGCTTGAACCCGTGCACACCCCACCATACTCAACTTGTTATCTTGTTTAGGTGTAGGCATGGACATAGGGGGAGTCTTGTTCTCTCAATGAACTCTCCCTCCCCCCATTATGCATAAATTGATCAACTCTTTCACATTAGCCATTTTGATGTCACTTGTGCTTCAAAGACGAGTTTTGGTCATGGGCCCAAGGATAATTCTTGGCGGTGCCATACCAATTGAGTCAAACATAGGTGGCTCCGGCCACCGCCCTCTCCTTGGAGAGGTTCTCGTGGTTGGTCTTTGTTGTCTCTTTCTTTCTTTCTCCATGCTGAGCATGTTCGTGCGGTGTCTCGTTCGCTTGTCGTTCTTTTTCTCGCTTAGCCCTCCTTTTCTTTTCTTTGTTCTTGCTTCGTTTTGAGCTCACGGTACTACCGCGGCCATCCACTGTACTACCGCTTGTGGAGTGCGCGGTACTTCCGCACCCAGCGCGGCAGTAATTTTTTCCTGCCTCCTGGGGGAGCGGTACTACCGCTTTGGTGCGGCACTTCCGCCCGAGCGGTACTACCGTGATGATATGCGGTACTACCGCGCTGCCGAGGGTGCATGGGGATAAAGACTCGGGCAGGGGGAGTTCCAACTCCCCCATACCCATTCGTCTATCTCTCTCCCCACTGCCTCTCTCTCTCCTGCTCAAGAACGGCGCCGAAGAGCCTCGCCGGATCTCCGTCCCCGGCTGCTCTCCTCGGATTCCAACCGGTGGGATCGTTCCCCACCACTTCCTCTTGCCATGGATCAAGGTCTCTCCCCAAATCCCTCTCTTTTTTGTTTGTGCTTTCGCTTCTAGGTTTTGGGGAGATGCATGTTGATTCTTGAGATTTTAGGCCAAATCTTTGCAAGAGTAGGATGTAGGAGAGTAGTGATGTTTAGAAAGTGTACTTGATATGTTGTCCTGTGGTAGATTTGATCAACCGTAGTACCGCCTTGTTGTCGTGGTTGTTCCCAGATTTATCTGCTCGGATCTGATTCCGTGCGGTACTACCGCCTAGCAGGTGCGGTACTACCGCTCGTACGGTACTACGCTCCTCAGGCGCGATACTACTGCACGGGCCGCGGTACTAAGGCTCTACTGCCGCTCTGAGCCCCGGTACTACCGTGCCACCGCACGGTACTACCGCGACTAGGAGCGGCACTATTTTTTTAGTACCGCGCGACCAGGCCGTACTACCGCTGCTGTCAAATCTTCCTCATGGCACTTACCGTATGCATTTTCTACTTGTTTCTTGTGTTTTGTTGTGGTCTTTGTTTTGACCCGTCTCGCTTCTCGTGTGTTTTTGTGCTTTGTTGAAAGTGCAACTATCCCTAGGTGGTTTTGGTAATTCATAACAACATATAGCTCATTGAGCTAATGCTATTCCAAATGACTATTTCAGGAAAGCTCAATGATTGGCATGGCATGGATGTGAAAGTGGAACCCTCAAAATGCTAAGGACAAAGGATTGGCTCAATCTCAAAAGCTCAAGACTCTTCATTTTATATTTTAGTGATCCAAGATCACATTGAGTCTTTAGGAAAAGCCAATACTATCAAGGAGGGATGAGGTGTTGCTTAATGAGCCTCTTGCTTCATGTGCTTAGTGATATGCTCCAAAACCCTCAACTACTTTCCCATATCCACATATGACCTAAACCCTAAGCCAAACTCGGTCCTACCGATTATTTCTATCCGGCGCCACCGAGTTTCACTTGTCATAAGCCACTGCCAAACCCTAGCAATTCGGTTCTACCGATAGGGATCTCGGTCTCACCGAGATGGGATTGCAAACTCTCTGTTTCCCTTTCGTAACTTTTCGGTCTCACCGAAAGAGCGGATCGGTCCCACCGAGATTGCAATGTAAATTCAGTGTTTCCTTTTTGTAACTTTTCGGTCTCACCGAAAGAGCAAATCGGTCCCACCGAGTTTGCCTGACCAACTCTCTGGTTAGCTATTACCAAAATCGGTCTCACCGAGTTTGTGTAATCGGTCTCACCGAGATTACGTTATGCCCAAACCCTAACCATATCGGTCCTACCGAGTTGCATGTCAGTCCCACCGAAAATCTCTAACGGTCACTAGGTTTACCTTTTCGGTCCGACCGAGTTTGTTGATTCGGTCCCACCGAGATTGGAAAACTGTGTGTAATGGTTGGATTTTGTGTGGAGGCTATATATACCCCTCCACCTCCTCTTCATTCGTGGAGAGAGCCATCAGAACACATACACAATTCCAACTCATATGTTCTGAGAGAGAACCACCTACTCATGTGTTGAGACCAAGATATTCCATTCCTACCATATGAATCTTGATCTCTAGCCTTCCCCAAGTTGCTTTCCACTCAAACCTTCTTTCCATCAGATCCAAATCCTATGAGAGAGAGTTGAGTGTTGGGGAGACTATCATTTGAAGCACAAGAGCAAGGAGTTCATTACCTACACACCATTTGTTACTTCTTGGAGAGTGGTGTCTCCTAGATTGGCTAGGTGTCACTTGGGAGCCTCCGACAAGATTGTGGGGTTGAACCAAGGAGTTTGTCAGGGCAAGGAGATCGCCTACTTCGTGAAGATCTACCGCTAGTGAGGCAAGTCCTTCGTGGGCGATGGCCATGGTGGGATAGACAAGGTTGCTTCTTCGTGGACCCTTTGTGGGTGGTTGCTTCTTCGTGGACCCTTCGTGGGTGGAGCCCTCCGTGGACTCGCGCAACCATTACCCTTCGTGGGTGGAGCCCTCTGTGGACTCGCGCAACCGTTACCCTTCGTGGGTTGAAGTCTCCATCAACGTGGATGTAGGATAGCACCACCTATCCGAACCACGGGAAAAACATCCGTGTCTCCAATTGCGTTTGAATTCTCCAAACCCTTCCCCTTACATTCTTGCAAGTTGCATGCTTTACATTCCGCTGCTCATATACTCTTTGCATGCTTGCTTGATATGTATTGTGTATGTTGAAATTGTGCCTAAAACTCCACTCAAACCAAAAAGGCCTAAAAATTGCAACTTTAGCACTAAGTGTCTAATCACCCCCCCTCTAGACACATCTACTTCTAGATCCTACATGTGTGTCTCAGGTGGTGGCTCTGGTGTCCCTGCTCGTCGTTCCAATCCAAGCCGAGACACGGGTTCCAAGCGCCTGCGCAACCAAGAGGATGTTCCCGAGGGCTCCAATGCCCCCAAGCGCAATGTCAAGACCACTGCTAGCAAGGTCAAGGAACCAACAAGGGACATGGATGAGATTCCCCTTGCTGAGTTTGTCCCTCTCAGGAAGATCAACCCCTATGTGCATCTGCACGCAAACTTCAGAGGGAATGAACTGTTTTGGACCAAGCAGCAGAATCTCATTTACTTGGATGTGATCAAGGCCAAGCAGAATCTGTATGTGGATGTGCACTGGGTTGACATGCATCACATGAGGGAGGAGAAGCATCATCACTACTTTGGTGAGGCCTTGGACCTTATTGAGAAGTTTGCCATTGAGGATGTGATCTCTTTTCATCTGGACTATGACCCCGAGCTGGTGGCCCAGTTCTTTGCCTCGGTCCACTTCCACTCTGGGGAAGATCGGAGGATGACCTAGATGACCAATGGACGTCGGTTGACTGCTACTTGGAAGGAGTTCATGGAGTTGCTCAAAGTGCCAGATGAGGGGCTCCACACACCGGTTGGTGTTCGCCCTCATGCCAACACCGAGTCATCTAACAAGGACAAGCTTATGCCATTCTATGTTGAGAAGAAACTAGCCAGTGGCAAGTCGACGTGGGTGCTCAACCCGTTCCTTGACATCATGCACCGGGTCTTCCGCCACTTCCTCTTTCCTCGCATTGGGGACAAGGACAAGGTGCATGCCTATCTTGTGGACATGTTGCTCATTTGTGAGGAGGCCCGAGTTTCTCAGACTCAACCACTTGATGTCTCACATATCATGTGGTGTGAGCTTCGGTTCACGGTATTCACCCGCAAGGTACCCATCTATGGTCCTTATCTGTTCCTCCTGATATCGAAGACTTGGGAGAAGATCTATCCCACGGAGGATTTTCTGGCCCCTGACTGGATTCGTCATGACTCCATCAGACTCCGCATCAAGCCCTAGTGGGATAACACTACTACTCGTGCCGAGGCTGAGGCTACTAAGAAGGCAGTTGCTGAGGAGGAGATTGAGGAGGAGAGTGCGGCCGAGGACAGCTCTGTGGGATATGCACCTCCCTCCACTCAGCCCTCATGGGCGAAGAAGCTGAAGGCCATGATGAAGGCCTTGTTCTGCATGCAGGCCAAGGAGCAGTATCGGACTCACGTGGCCTCCAAGGAGAGTCACCGCCGTGATAAGAAGATCATGAGGGTGTTTGGAGAGGATGTTTCTGGCGGCTCTGAGGAGCACATCACTCCAGAGGCTGAGTGGATGGCAAAACAAGGCTATAGGTGGACTGATTCTGAGGAGGAGCACATTCCCGTGGCCGAGTCTGACGAGGAGCGTGCGAGCGACTACTCCGCTTGAGACACCACTTGTGTTGTAGGTGTCCTCTCTGCCTTTTTGGCGTCTCGATGCCAAAGGGGGAGAGAGTGTAGGGATTTCCCGTGTCGTGTTTGCTTCTCTTGTGTTTGGTTTGTTGAACTATGTTTGCTTTGGTTTGGTTTGAGTTTATTTGAGCGTGTGAGACTTTTCTATCATATGGTGTAAGACGTATGCACTCTATCTATCGCGAGCTTATGATATTGTGCTACTTAGTTCATGCTCTTATCTACTATCATGCTTAGTGTTAGCATTATTATTGCAACTTATGCCATGTCTATAAAATATAGGGGGAGTATTGATCCTAGAATGTGTGCTGTGCAGTCCAAAGCACTCATCTAACTAGCACACATCTAGTGGGAGCCCGTCTATATTTTAGAGATGTATGGGTTGCTCATGTTCTATTCTTTCTCCCTTGTGCAAATCCCGTATTGTCATCAATCCACCAAAAGGGGGAGATTGTAAGGGCATACTTATCCCTAAGGTGTTTTGCTGATTGATGACAATGCATTTGCGGACTAATCGTGTGTCTCGAGTATTTCAGATAATTCATGACTAGGCACGAGACGGTTAGGATCCCCTCGAAGATTATTGAAGACGACGGTTCTCTACATTCCTTTTTCAGTGGATTTGAGTCGTAGGAAAGCTGTACTATTAAGAGGGGGTCCGCTTTGGAAAGGTTTGGGTGGAATCGTCACGTACACGTTTACTCCTCTTTGCACCGCCTTTCCTTTAGCACCTTGGAGCATCTTTCGTTTCTTCTTGTCTGTGCCAAAAAGAAGTCTTCCTTTCTGTTGCTGTTCTGAGGCTTGTGGTAGTACTGCTCTTCGGAGCGGTAGTACCGCAGGCCCCTGCGGTAGTTCCGCATGCCTTTGCGGTAGTACCGCAGGTGGTCACGGTAGTATCGCTCCTTGGGAGCCGTAGTACCGTGAGCCCCAGTTCGGCATAGCAGGAGTAGCAAAAGTAGGAGCGGATGTAATTTTTTACATCCACTCCCCGCGCGGTAGTACCGCGTGCCTTCAGCGGTAGTACTGTGTCAGACTTTTTTGCACTGTTTTGTTATCAACGGTACTAGCCACGGACGTTTCTGTCCACGGCCTTCCCAGGCTGGTCCAACCCTGCCTTGCGGTAGTACCGCAAGGTTGTGCGGTAGTACCGTAAGGCCTTGCGGTAGTACCGCTTGGCAGGCGCGGTAGTATCGCTTATCGTGGGCTGGTCAAGTGGATAACGGTTGGATTTCTCTCTCCACTATATAAGGGGTATCTTCTTCTCTGAGTTGACCACCTCTTCCAACCCTAAGCTCCATTGTTGCTCCAAGCTTCATTTTCGCCCGATCTCTCCCTAGCCAATCAAACTTGTTGATTTTCTAGGGATTGGTTGAGAAGGCCTCGATCTACACTTCCACCAAGAGAAATTCGATTCCCCCCACTAATCCCTTGCGGATCTTGTTACTCTTGGGTGTTTGAGCACCCTAGACGGTTGAGGTCACCGCAGAGCCATATTCCATTGTGGTGAAGCTTCGTGGTGTTTTTGGGAGCCTTCTATTAAGTTGTGGAGATTGCCCCAACCTTGTTTGTAAAGGTCCGGTCGCCGCCTCCAACGGCACCAATAGTGGAATCACGACATCTCGCATTATGTGAGGGCATGAGGAGAATACGGTGGCCCTAGTGGCTTCTTGGGGAGCATTGTGCCTCCACACCGCTCTAACAGAGACGTACTTCCCCTCAAAAGGAAGGAACTTTGGTAACACATCCTCGTCTTCACCGGGTCCACTCTTGGTTATCTCTTACCTTTACTTGTGCAAGCCTTTGTTGGGGAACGTAGCAGAATTTTAAAATTTTCTACGCATCACCAGGATCAATCTATGGAGTCATATAGCAACGAGGGAGAGGGGAGTGCATCTACATACCCTTATAGATCACGCGCGGAAGCGTTCAAGAGAACGGGGTTGATGGAGTCGTACTCGTCGTGATCCAAATCACCGATGACCTAGCGCCGAACGGACGGCACCTCCATGTTCAACACACGTACGGTTGGGAAGATGTCTCCTCCAACTTGATCCAGAAAGGGGGAAGGAGAGGTTGATGAAGATCCAGCAGCACGACGGCATGGTGGTGGAAGCAATGGTGACCTCGGCAGGGCTTCGCCAAGCTCAGGGAGAGGGAGGAGTGTCACGGGAGGGAGAGGGAGGCGCCAGGGGCTAGGGTGCGGCTGCCCTCCCTCCCCCACTATATATAGGACCCCTAGGGGGGGGGGCGCCGGCCCTAGGAGATTGAATCTCCAAGGGGGGGCGGCGGCCAAGGGGGGTGGAGTGCCCCCCAAGCCAAGTGGGGCGCCCCCACTCCTAGGGTTTCCTACCCTAGGCGCAGGGGAGGACCATGGGGGGGGCACACCAGCCCACTAGGGGCTGGTTCCCCTCCCACTTAAGCCCATGGGGCCCTCCGGGATAGGTGGCCCCACCCGGTGGACCCCCGGGACCCTTCCGGTGGTCCCGGTACAATACCGATTACCCCCGAAACCTTCCCGATGGCCGAAACTTGACTTCCTATATATAAAAATCTACACCTCCGGACCATTCCGAAAGTCCTCGTGACATCCGGGATCTCATCCGGGACTCCGGACAACTTTCGGGTTACCGTATGCTAATATCTCAACAACCCTAGCGTCACCGAACCTTAAGTGTGTAGACCCTACGGGTTCGGGAGACACGCAGACATGACCGAGACGACTCTCCGGTCAATAACCAACAGCGGGATCTGGATACCCATGTTGGCTCCCACGTGTTCCTCGATGATCTCATCAGATGAACCACGATGTCGAGGATTCAATCAATCCGTATACAATTCCCTTTGTCAATCGGTACGTTACTTGCCTGAGACTCGATCGTTGGTATCCCAATACCTTGTTCAATCTCGTTACCGGCAAGTCACTTTACTCGTACCGTAATGCATGATCCTGTGATCAACCACTTGGTCACATTGAGCTCATTATGATGATGCATTACCGAGGGGGCCCAGAGATACCTCTCCGTCATACGGAGTGACAAATCCCAGTCTCGATTCGTGCCAACCCAATAGACACTTTCGGAGATATCCGTAGTGTACCTTTATAGTCACCCAGTTACGTTGTGACGTTTGGCACACCCAAAGCACTCCTACGGTATCCAGGAGTTGCACAATCTCATGGTCTAAGGAAATGATACTTGACATTCGGAAAAGCTATAACAAACGAACTACACGATCTTTGAGCTATGCTTAGGATTGGGTCTTGTCCATCACATCATTCTCCTAATGATGTGATCCCGTTATCAATGACATCCAATGTCCATACTCAGGAAACCATGACTATCTTTTGATCAACGAGCCAGTCAACTAGAGGCTCACTAGGGACGTGTTGTGGTCTATGTATTCACACATGTATTACGATTTCCGGATAACACAATTATAGCATGAACAATAGACAATTATCATGAACAAAGAAATATAATAATAACCATTTTATTATTGCCTCTATGGCATATTTCCAATAGTCTCCCACTTGCACTAGAGTCAATAGTCTAGTTACATTGTGATGAATCGAACACCCATGCAGTTCTGGTGTTGATCATGTTTTGCTCTAGGGAGAGGTTTAGTCAATGGATCTGCCACATTCAGGCCCGTATGTACTTTACAAATATCTATGTCTCCATTTTGAACACTTTCACGAATGGAGTTGAAGCGACGCTTGATATGCCTGGTCTTCCTGTGAAACATGGGCTCCTTGGCAAGGGCAATAGCTCCAGTGTTGTCACAGAAGAGAGTCATCGAGCCCGACACATTGGGTATGACTCCTAGGTCGGTAATGAACTCCTTCACCCAGATTGCCTCTCGACGCTTGATATGCCTGGTCTTCCTGTGAAACATGGGCTCCTTGGCAAGGGCAATAGCTCCAGTGTTGTCACAGAAGAGAGTCATTAGGCCCGACGCATTGGGTATGACTCCTAGGTCGGTAATGAACTCCTTCACCCAGATTGCCTCTTGTGCTGCTTCCGAGGCTGCCATGTACTCCGCTTCACATGTAGATCCCGCCACAACGCTTTGCTTGCAACTGCACCAGCTTACTGCCCCACCATTCAAAATATACACGTATCCGGTTTGTGACTTAGAGTCATCCAGATCTGTGTCAAAGCTAGCATCGACGTAACCCTTTACGACGAGCTCTTCGTCACCTCCATAAACGAGAAACATATCCTTAGTCCTCTTCAGGTACTTCAGGATATTCTCAACCGCTGTCTAGTGTTCCATGCCGGGATTACTTTGGTACCTTCCTACAAAACTTACGGCAAGGTTTACATCAGGTCTGGTACACAACATAGCATACATGATAGACCCTATGGCCGAGGCATAGGGGAGGACACTCATCTTTTCTCTATCTTCTGCCATGGTCGGGCATTGAGCCGTGCTCAATCTCGTACCTTGCAATACAGGCAAGAACCCCTTCTTTGACTGATCCATATTGAACTTCTTCAATATCTTGTCAAGGTACGTACTCTGTGAAAGACCAATGAGGCGTCTCGATCTATCTCTATAGATCTTGATGCCTAATATGTAAGCAGCTTCTCCAAGATCCTTCATTGAAAAACACTTGTTCAAGTAGGCCTTTATGCTTTCCAAGAATTCTATATCATTTCCCATCAACAGTATGTCATCCACATACAATATGAGAAATGCTACAGAGCTCCCACTCACTTTCTTGTAAATGCAAGCTTCTCCATAAGTCTGCGTAAACCCAAATGCTTTGATCATCTCATCAAAACGAATGTTCCAACTTCGAGACGCTTGCACCAGCCCATAAATCGAGTGTTGGAGCTTGGGCACCTTGTCAGTATTCTTAGGATCGACAAAACCTTCCGGCTGCATCATATACAATTCTTCCTTAAGGAAACCATTAAGGAATGCCGATTTGAAATCCATTTGCCATATCTCATAATCATAGAATGCGGCAATTGCTAACATGATTCGGACGGACTTCAGCTTCGCTACGGGTGAGAAAGTCTCATCATAGTCAACCCCTTGAACTGTTGGAAATATGCCCTAGAGGCAATAAGAAAATGGTTATTATTATATTTCTTTGTTCATGATAATTGTCTATTGTTCATGCTATAATTGTGTTATCCGGAAATTGTAATGCATGTGTGAATACATAGACCACAACATGTCCCTAGTGAGCCTCTAGTTGACTAGCTCGTTGATCAAAAGATAGTCATGGTTTCCTGACTATGGACATTGGATGTCATTGATAACGGGATCACATCATTAGGAGAATGATGTGATGGACAAGACCCAATCCTAAGCTTAGCTCAAAGATCGTGTAGTTCGTTTGCTGTAGCTTTTCTGAATGTCAAGTATCATTTCCTTAGACCATGAGATTGTGCAACTCCCGGATACCGTAGGAGTGCCTTGGGTGTGCCAAATGTCACGACGTAACTGGGTGACTAAAGGTACATTACAGGTATCTCCGAAAGTGTCTGTTGGGTTGGCACGAATCGAGACTGGGATTTGTCACTCCGTATGACGGAGAGGTATCTCTGGGCCCACTCGGTAATGCATCATCATAATGAGCTCAATGTGATCAAGTGGTTGATCACGGGATCATGCATTACGGTACGAGTAAAGTGACTTGCCAGTAACGAGACTGAACAAGGTATTGGGATACCGACGATCGAGTCTCGGGCAAGTAACGTACCGATTGACAAAGGGAATTGTATACGGATTGATTGAATCCTCGACATCGTGGTTCATCTGATGAGATCATCGTGGCGCATGTGGGAGCCAACATGGGTATCCAGATCCCGCTATTGGTTATTGACCGGAGAGTCGTCTCGGTCATGTCTGCATGTCTCCCGAACCCGTAGGGTCTACACACTTAAGGTTCGGTGACACTAGGGTTGTTAGGAAGACTTGTATGTGATTACCGAATGTTGTTCGGAGTCCTGGATGAGATCCCGGACGTCACGAGGAGTTCCGGAATGGTCCGTAGGTGAAGATTTATATGTAGGAAGTTGTCATACGGTCATCGGAAAGGTTCGGGGGCATATCGGTATTGTACCAGGGCCACCGGAGGGGTTCCGGGGGTCCACCGGGAGGGTCCACCTCTCTCGGAGGGCCTAATGGGCTGTAGAATAAAGGGGAACCAGCCCTACATGGGCTGGCCACATCCCCTACTTGGGCCCATGCGCCTAGGGTTCGGGGGGAAACCCTAAAGGGGGCGCCCCCTTGCTTGGGGGGCAAGCCCCCTCCCCTTGGCCGCCGCCCCCCTCTAGATCTCATCTAGAGGGGGCCGGCCCCCTTTCTCCTTCCCCTATAAATAGAGGGGCAAGGGGAGGGCTGCACACAACATCCAAGGCGCAGCCCCTCCCCTCCCTAACACCTCTCCTCCTCCATAAGAGCTTGGCGAAGCCCTGCCGGAGTACTGCAGCTTCACCACCACCACGCCATCGTGCTGCTGTTGGAGCCCTCTTCCTCAACCTCTCCCTCCTCCTTGCTGGATCAAGGTGCGGGAGACGTCCTCGCTTCGTACGTGTGTTGAACGCGGAGGCGCCGTCCGTTTGGCGCTAGGATCTTCGGTGATTTGGATCACGACGAGTATGACTCCATCAACCCCGTTCTCTTGAACGCTTCCGCTCGTGATCTACAAGGGTATGTAGATGCACTCCTCTCTCCCTCGTTGCTAGATGAATCCATAGATTGATCTTGGTGATGCGTAGAAAATTTTAAAATTCTGCTACGTTCCCCAACATGAACTTGTCGATAACCCTTAGTGACAAGCCGAGCTTTATAGGTGGTTACATTAGCATCCGCGTCTGTCTTCTTCTTAAAGATCCATTTATTTTCTATGGCTCGCCGATCATCGGGAAAGTTAGTCAAAGTCCATACTTCATTTTCATTCATGGATCCTATCTCAGATTTCATGGCTTCCAGCCATTTGTCGGAATCTGGGCCCGCCATCGCTTCTTCATAGTTCGAAGGTTCACCGTTGTCTAACAACATGATTTCCAGGACAGGGTTGCCGTATCACTCTGGTGCGGAACGTGTCCTTGTGGACCTACAAAGTTCAGTAACAACTTGATCTAAAGTTTCATGATCATCATCATTAACTTCCTCTCTAGTCGGTGCAGGCACCTCAGGAACATTTTCTTGACCTGCGCCACTTACCGGTTCAAGAGGTAATACTTCATCGAGTTCTACTTTCCTCCCACTTATTTCTTTGGAGAGAAACTCTTTCTCTAGAAAGGATCCATTCTTGGCAACAAAGATCTTGCCTTCGGATCTGAGGTAGAAGGTATACCCAATAGTTTCTTTAGGGTATCCTATGAAGACGCATTTTTCTGACTTGGGTTCGAGCTTTTCAGGTTGAAGTTTCTTGACATAAGCATCACATCCCCAAACTTTTAGAAACGACAGCTTAGGTTTCTTTCCAAACCATAATTTATACGGTGTCATCTCAACGGATTTCGACGGAGCCCTATTTAAAGTGAATGCGGCAGTCTCTAAAGCATAGCCCCAAAATGACAGCGGTAAATAGGTAAGAGACATCATAGATCGCACCATATCCAATAGAGTGCGATTACGATGTTCGGACACACCATTACGCTGAGGTGTTCCAGGCGGCGTGAGTTGTGAAACTATTTCACATTTCCTTAAGTGTGTGCCAAATTCATGACTCAAGTATTCCCCCCCCCCATGATCTGATCGCAAGAACTTGATTTTTCTATCACGTTGATTCTCAACCTCATTCTGAAATTCCTTGAACTTTTCAAAGGTCTCGGACTTGTGTTTCATTAAGTAGACATACCCATATCTACTCAAGTCATTAGTGAGGGTGAGAACATAACGATAGCCACCGCGAGCCTCAACACTCATTGGACCGCACACATCAGTATGTATGATTTCCAATAAGTTCGTTGCTCGCTCCATTGTTCCTGAGAACTTAGTCTTGGTCATTTTACCCATGAGGCATGGTTCGCACGTGTCAAATGATTCGTAATCAAGAGACTCGAAAAGTCCATCTGCATGGAGCTTCTTCATGTGTTTGACACCTATGTGACCAAGGCGGCAGTGCCACAAGTACGTGGGACTATCATTAACAACCTTACATCTTTTGGTATTCACACTATGAATATGTGTAACATTACGCTCGAGATTCATTAAGAATAAACCATTCACCAGCGGAGCATGACCATAAAACATATTTCTCATATAAATAGAACAACCATTATTCTCGGATTTAAATGAGTAGCCATCTTGAATTAAACGAGATCTTGATACAATGTTCATGCTCAAAGCTGGCACTAAATAACAATTATTGAGGTTTAAAACTAATCCCGTAGGTAAATGTAGAGGCAGCGTGCCGACGGCAATCACATCGACCTTGGAACCATTCCCGACGCGCATCGTCACCTCGTCCTTCGCCAGTCTCCCTTATTCCGCAGCTCCTGCTTTGAGTTACAAATGTGAGCAACCGCACCGGTATCAAATACCCAGGAGCTACTACGAGTACTGGTAAGGTACACATCAATTACATGTATATCACATATACCTTTAGTGTTGCCGTCCTTCTTATCCGCTAAGTATTTGGGGCAGTTCCGCTTCTAGTGACCACTTCCCTTGCAATAAAAACACTCAGTCTCAGGCTTGGGTCCATTCTTTGACTTCTTCCCGGCAGCTTGCTTACCGGGTGCGGCAACTCCCTTGCCGTCCTTCTTGAAGTTCTTTTTACCCTTGCCTTTCTTGAACTTAGTGGTTTTATTCACCATCAACACTTGATGTTCCTTTTTGATTTCCACCTCCGCTGATTTCAGCATTGAATATACCTCAGGAATGGTGTTTTCCATCCCCTGCATATTGAAGTTCATCACAAAGCTCTTGTAGCTCGGTGGAAGCGACTGAAGGATTCTGTCAATGACCGCGTCATCTGGGAGATTAACTCCCAGCTGAGTCAAGCGGTTATGCAACCCAGGCATTTTGAGTATGTGCTCACTGACAGAACTATTTTCCTCCATCTTACAACTGAAGAACTTGTCGGAGACTTCATATCTCTCGACCTGGGCATGAGCTTGGAAAACCATTTTCAGCTCTTCGAACATCTCATATGCTCCGTGTCTCTCAAAACGCTTTTGGAGCCCCGGTTCTAAGCTGTAAAGCATGCCGCACTGAACGAGGGAGTAATCATCAGCATGTGACTTCCAAGCGTTCATAACGTCTTGGTTCTCTGGGATGGGTGCGTCACCTAGCGGTGCTTCTAGGACATAATCTTTCTTGGCAGCTATGAGGATGATCCTCAGGTTCCGGACCCAGTCCGTATAGTTGCTACCATCATCTTTCAGCTTGGTTTTCTCTAGGAACGCGTTGAAGTTGAGGGCAACATTAGCGTGGGCCATTTGATCTACAAGACATAGTGTAAAGATTTTAGACTAAGTTCATGATAATTAAGTTCATCTAATCAAATTATTCAATGAACTCCCACTCAGATAGACATCCCTCTAGTCATCTAAGTGAAACATGATCCGAGTCAACTAGGCCGTGTCCGATCATCACGTGAGACGGACTAGTCAACATCGGTGAACATCTTCATGTTGATCGTATCTTCTATACGACTCATGCTCGACCTTTCGGTCTTCCGTGTTCTGAGGCCATGTCTGTACATGCTAGGCTCGTCAAGTCAACCTAAGTGCATTGCATGTGTAAATCTGGCTTACACCCGTTGTATTCGAACGTTAGAATCTATCACACCCGATCATCACGTGGTGCTTCAAAACAACGAACCTTCGCAACGGTGCACAGTTAGGGGGAACACTTTCTTGAAATTATTATGAGGGATCATCTTATTTAAGCTACCGTCGTTCTAAGAAAATAAGATGCAAAACATGATAAACATCACATGCAATCAAATAGTGACATGATATGGCCAATATCATTTGCTCCTTTTGATCTCCATCTTCGGGGCTTCATGATCATTGTTGTCACCGGCATGACACCATGATCTCCATCATCATGATCTCCATCATCGTGTCTTCTTGAAGTTGTCTCGTCATCTATTACTTCTACTACTATGGCTAATGCTCTAGCAATAAAGTAAAGTAATTACATGACGTTTATGTTGACATGCAGGTCATAAATAAATTAAGACAACTCCTATGGCTCCTGCCGGTTGTCATACTCATCGACATGCAAGTCGTGATTCCTATTACAAGAACATGATCAATCTCATACATCACATATATCATTCATCACATCCTTTTGGCCATTTCACATCACACAGCACATGCTGCAAAAACAAGTTAGACGTCCTCTAATTGTTGTTGCAAGTTTTTACGTGGCTGCTATAGGTTTCTAGCAAGAACGTTTCTTACCTACGCCAAAACCACAACGTGATATGCCAATTTCTATTTACCCTTCATAAGGACCCTTTTCATCGAATCCGATCCGACTAAAGTGGGAGAGACAGACACCCGCTAGCCACCTTATGCAACTAGTGCATGTCAATCGGTGGAACCAGTCTCACGTAAGCGTACGTGTAAGGTCGGTCCGGGCAGCTTCATCCCATGATGCCACCGAATCAAGATAAGACTAGTAACGGCAAGCAAATTGACAATATCCACGCGCCACAACTGTTTTGTGTTCTACTCGTGCATAGAAACTACACATAGACCTAGCTCATGATGCCACTGTTGGGGAATGTAGCAGAATTTTAAAATTTTCTACGCATCACCAAGATCAATCTATGGAGTCATCTAGCAACGAGGGAGAGGGGAGTGCATGTACATACCCTTGTATATCGCGCGCGGAAGCGTTCAAGAGAACGGGGTTGATGGAGTCGTACTCGTCGTGATCCAAATCACCGATGACCTAGCGCCGAACGGACGACACCTCCGCGTTCAACACACGTACGGTTGGGAAGACGTCTCCTCCAACTTGATCCAGCAAGGGGGAAGGAGAGGTTGATGAAGATCCAGCAGCACGACAGCGTGGTGGTGGAAGCAACGGTGATCTAGGCAGGGCTTCGCCAAGCTCAGGGAGAGGGAGGAGTGTCACGGGAGGGAGAGGGAGGCGCCAGGGGCTAGGGTGCGGCTGCCCTCCCTCCCCCCACTATTTATAGGACCCCTAGGGGGGGCGCCGGCCCTAGGAGATTGAATCTCCAAGGGGGCGGCGGCCAAGGGGGCTGGAGTGCCCCCCAAGCCAAGTGGGGCACCCCCACCCCTAGGATTTCCAACCGGCGCAGGGGAGGCCCATGGGGGGGGGGCGCACCAGCCCACTAGGGGCTGGTTCCCCTCCCACTTCAGCCCATGGGGCCCTCCGGGATAGGTGGCCCCACCCGGTGGACCCCCGGGACCCTTCCGGTGGTCCCGGTACAATACCGATTACCCTCGAAACCTTCCCGATGGCCAAAACTTGACTTCCTATATATAAATCTTCACCTCCAGACCATTCCGAAACTCCTCGTGACGTCCAGGATCTCATCCGGGACTCCAAACAACTTTCGGGTTACCATATGCTAATATCTCAACAACCCTAGCGTCACCGAACCTTAAGTGTGTAGACCCTACGGGTTCGGGAGACACGCGGACATGACCGAGACAACTCTCCGGTCAATAACCAACAACAGGACCTGGATACCCATGTTGGCTCCCACATGTTCCTCGATGATCTCATCGGATGAACCACGATGTCGAGGATTCAATCAATTCGTATACAATTCCCTTTGTCAATCGGTACGTTACTTGCCTGAGACTCGATCGTTGGTATCCCAATACCTCGTTCAATCTCGTTACCGGCAAGTCACTTTACTCATACCGTAATGCATGATCCCATGATCAACCACTTGGTCACATTGAGCTCATTATGATGATGCATTACCGAGTGGGCCCAAAGATACCTCTCTGTCATACGGAGTGACAAATCCCAGTCTCGATTCGTGCCAACCCAACAGACACTTTCGGAGATACCCGTAGTGTACCTTTATAGTCACCCAGTTACGTTGTGACGTTTGGCACACCCAAAGCACTCCTACGGTATCCGGGAGTTGCACAATCTCATGGTCTAAGGAAATGATACTTGACATTCGGAAAAGCTATAGGAAACGAACTACACGATCTTTGAGCTATGCTTAGGATTGGGTCTTGTCCATCATATCATTCTCCTAATGATGTGATCCCGTTATCAATGACATCCAATGTCCATACTCAGGAAACCATGACTATCTTTTGATCAAGGAGCCAATCAACTAGAGGCTCACTAGGTACGTGTTGTGGTCTATGTATTCACACATGTATTACGATTTCCGGATAATACAATTATAGCATGAACAATAGACAATTATCATGAACAAAGAAATATAATAATAACCATTTTATTATTGCCTCTAGGACATATTTCCAACAACCTTTTAGTGTTACTTCTCTTGTTTGCTTGAGTGCTTGTTGTTGTTGCATCATATAGGTTGCTCACCTAGTTGCACATCTAGACAACCTACTTTGATGCAAACTTTAATTTGGTAAAGAAATATAAAAATTGTTAGTTGCCTATTCAACCCCCCCTCTAGTCAACCATATCGATCCTTTCACCTTATAATGAGCTTTGCCTATTTTGGGGGAGTGAAGAATTGACACATAAAAATAGTTGGTTGAAGTATTCATTCTCATGGGTGACATTAAACTAAACTAAAGAATATCTATATGTTTTGCATGGTAAATTGCAATGAGAATGGTTATATTGCCAACTATAGAAAGATGGGAAAACCAATAAAATATAAAAAGGAATATTAATGAAAGGGTAGAGATTTCCACTTTCCCTCCTATTGTCTCTCATGATGAAATAGTTAACGAGGAGGAGCTCCCTATCCAATCAATCTCTTTAACAAGAAGCTTGAAAAAATTAATTAAACCCACACATGATGTGGTGAAGAAGAAGAAAAGAAGAAAGAATAGAGGTAAAAAGGTACCTCTCCCAAGTAGTGTTGCTCCTATTATTGTTGTGCCTCATGAAAATGAATAAAAAATAATAGTGGAGGAAGATGCACTTGATGATGATATTGCTTCTATGTCTAATGGCACAATGTCCGAGAGCACTATTGATGATGATTTTGTTATGCCCATTTCTTGTTATGGTGATTATGATTGGGAAGATAATGATACTTCTTATAATCTTGGAAATCTTTTTGGCACCAACTTGGGAAATTATGATGATAGCAATTACTATACCGTTGGTGCGATTCATACTAATAATGATGAGAATGATTATGCTTATGATATGCCAAGCCACGAGCTTGGGGATGCTATGTGCTACCTCTTGAGCACTGCGTTGGATTTCCCCGAAGAGGAAAGGATGATGCATCAAAGTAGCATAAGTATTTCCCTCAATTTTTGAGAACCAAGGTATCAATCCAGTAGGAGGTTGCGCGCGCGTCCCTAGTACCTGCACAAAAAATTAACTCCTCACAACCAACGCGATAAGGGGTTGTCAATCCCTTCACGGTCACTTACGAGAGTGAGATCTGATAGATATGATAAGATAATATTTTTGGTATTTTTGTGATAAAGATGCAAAGTAAAATAAAAACACAGTAAAAAAGCAAACGAAATAATTAAGTATTGGAAGATTAATATGATGAAGATAGACCCGGGGACCATAGGTTTCACTAGTGGCTTCTCTCAAGAGCATAAGTATTTTACGGTGGGTGAACGAATTACTATTGAGCAATTGACATAATTGAGCATAGTTATGAGAATATCTAGGTATGATCATGTATATAGGCATCACATCCGAGACAAGTAGACCGACTCCTGCCTGCATCTACTACTATTACTCCACTCATCGACCGCTATCCAGCATGCATCTGGAGTACTAAGTTCATGAAAACAGAGTAACGCCTTAATCAAGATGACATGATGTAGAGGGATAAATTCATGCAACATGATAAAAAAACCCATCTTGTTATCCTCGATGGAAACAATACAATACGTGCCTTGCTGCCCCTACTGTCACTGGGAAAGGACACCGCAAGATTGAACCCAAAGCTAAGCACTTCTCCCATTGCAAGAAAGATCAATCTAGTAGGCCAAACCAAACTGATAATTCTAAGAGACTTGCAAAGATAACCAATCATACATAAAAGAATTCAAAGAAGATTCAAATATTGTTCATAGATAATCTTGATCATAAACCCACAATTCATCTGTCTCAACAAACACGCCGCAAAAAGAAGATCACATCAAATAGATCTCCACAAGAGAGGGGGAGAACATTGTATTGAGATCCAAAAAGAGAGAGCAAGCCATCTAGCTAATAACTATGGACCCGAAGGTCTGAGGTAAACTACTCACACTTCATCGGAGAGGCTATGGTGTTGATGTAGAAGCCCTCCGTGCTGGATGCCCCCTCCGGCGGAGCTCTGAAACAGGCCCCAAGATGGTATCTCATGGATACAGGAAGTTACGGTGGTGGAATTAGGGTTTTGGCTTCGTATCTGTTCGTTTGGGGGTACGTAGGTATATATAGGAGGAATGAGTACGTCGGTGGAGCAACAAGGGGCCCACGAGGGTGGAGGGCGCGCCTGGGGGGGGGGAGGCGCGCCCCCTACCTCATGGCCTCCTCCTTTGTTTATTGATGTAGGGTCCAAGTCTCCTGGATCATGTTCGGTGAGAAAATCACGTCCCCGAAGGTTTCATTCTGTTTGGACTCCGTTTGATATTCCTTTTCTTTGAAACCCTGAAATAGGCAAAAAAACAACAATTCTGGGCCGTGCCTCTGGTTATTAGAGAAAGAAAATAAAAGACCACTTCAAGGTACTGTAATGAACTCATTATTTATTTATATTGGTGTTAAACCTACTGTATTCCAACTTCTCTATGGTTTATAAGCTATTTTACTAGCCATAGATTCATCAAAATAAGCAAACAACACACGAAAAAGAGAATCTGTCAAAAACAGAACAGTCTGTAGTAATCTATAGCTAGCGCAAGATCTGGAACCCCAAAAATTCTAAAATAAATTTATGGACGTGAGGAATTTATCTATTAATCATATTAAAAAATAATTAACTAAATATAACTTTCCAAATAAAAATAGCATCAGTTCTCGTGAGAGCTAAAGTTTCTGTTTTTTACAGCAAGATATCAAGACTTCCCCCAAGTCTTCCCAAAGGTTCTACTTGGCACAAACACTAATTAAACACAAAAAACACAACCAAAACAAAGGCTAGGTAAATTATTTATTACTAAACAGGAGCAAAAAGCAAGGAATAAAAATAAAATTGGGTTGCCTCCCAACAAGCACTATCGTTTAACGCCCCTAGCTAGGCATAAAAAGCAAGGATAGATCTAGGTATTGCCATCTTTGGTAGGCAATCCATAAGTGGATCTCATAATAGATTCACAAGGTAATTTAATTTTCTTTCTAGGAAAGTGTTCCATGCCTCTCCTTAACAGAAATTGGAATCTAATATTTCCTTCCTTCATATCAATAATTGCACCAATCGTTCTAAGGAAAGGTCTACCAAGGATAATAGGACATGAAGGATTGCAATGTATATCAAGAACGATAAAATCTACGGGCAGCTAATTCCTATTTGCAACAATAAGAATATCATTAATTCTTCCCATAGGTTTCTTAATAGTGGAATCTGCAAGGTGCAAGTTTAGAGAGCAATCATCAAAATCACGGAAACCTAACAAATCACACAAAATCTTTGGAATCGTGGAAACACTAGCACCCAAATCACATAAAGCATAGAACTCATGATCTTTAATCTTAATTTTAATAGTTGGTTCCCACTCATCATAGAGTTCTAGGGATAGAAACTTCCAACTCAAGTTTTTCTTCATAAGATTGCATTAAGGCATCAACGATATGTTTAGTAAATGCTTTATTTTGACTATAAGCATGAGGAGAATTTAGCACGGATTGCAACAAGGAAATACAATAAATCAAAGATCAATTTTCATAATTAAATTCCTTGAAATCCAAAATAGTGGGTTTAGCAACATCTAGGGTTTTAATTTCTTCAATCCCACTTTCATCAAATTTAGCATCAAGATCTAAAAACTCCGAATTTTTGGAACGCATTCTAGGTAAAGGTGGATCATATTCAGTCCCATCATTATCAAGATTCATATTGCAAAACAAAGATTTAACAGGGGACACATCAATAACTTTTAGATCTTCATATTTATTTTCATAGCAACTAGAAGAACACGCTCTTATAAAGGCATCTTTCTTAGCACGCATCCTAGCGGTTCTTTCCTTGCACTCATCAATGGAAATTATCATGGCTTTGAGAGACTCATTGATGTCATGCTTAGGTGGAATAGATCTAAGTTTCAAAGAATCAACATCAAGAGAAATTCTATCAACGTTCCTAGCCAACTCATCAATCTTAAGCAATTTTTCTTCAATTAAAGCATTGAAATTCTTTTGCGAAGTAATAAATTATTTAATATTAGATTCAAAATCAGAGGGCATCTTATTACAATTTCCATAAGAAATGTTGTAGGAATTACCATAATTATTAGAGGGATTACTAGGATAAGGCCTAGAATTAAAGTTTCCTCTATATGCATTGTTACCAAAATTATTCCTACCAACAAAATTCACATCCATAGATTCATTATTATTCTCAATCAAAGTAGACAAGGGCATATCATTAGGATAAGAAGAAACACTCTTACTAGCAAATAATTTCATAAGTTCATCCATCTTTCCACTCAAAACATTAATTTCTTCTATCGCATGCACCTTTTTATTAGTAGATCTTTCAGTATGCCATTGAGAATAACTAACCATAATATTATCTAGGAGTTTAGTAGCTTCTCCTAAAGTGATTTCCATAAAAGTGCCTCCTGTGGCCGAATCTAAAAGATTTCTAGAAGCAAAATTCAATCCGGCATAATTTTTTTGTATAATCATCCACAAATTCAAACCATGATTAGGGCGATTACGTATCATTAATTTCATCCTCTCCCAAGCTTGTGCAACATGTTCATGATCAAGTTGCTTAAAATTCATAATATTGTTTCTAAGGGAGATGATCTTAGCGGGAGGAAAATACTTAGAGATAAAAGCATCTTTACACTTGTTCCAAGAATCAATACTATTTTTAGGCAAAGACGAAAACCAAGCTTTAGCATGATCTCTAAGCGAAAAAGGAAATAGCTTCAATTTAACAATATCGTTGTCCACATATTTCTTCTTTTGCATATCACACAAATCAACGAAGCTATTTAGATGGGTAGCGACATCTTCACTAGGAAGGCCGTAAAACGGATCTTTCATGACAAGATTCAGCAAAGCGGCATTAATTTCACAAGATTCAGCATCGGTAAGAGGAACAATCGGAGTGCTAATAAAATCATTGTTGTTGGTATTGGTAAAGTCACACAATTTAGTGTTATCTTAAGCCATCGTGACAAGCAAGCAATCCAACACACAAGCAAACAAAAAGCAAGCGGGCAAAAGGAGGCAAATAGAGATAGAGAGGGAGGATAGAGAGAGAGGGCGAATAAAATGGCAAGGGTGAAGTGGGGGAGAGTAAAACGAGAGGCAAATGGCAAATAATGTAATGCGGGAGATAAGGATTGTGATGGGTACTTGTTATGTTGACTTTTGCGCAGACTCCCCGGCAACGGCGCCAGAAATGGCTCGTTGTCGGGAGTCAGATCTTGACTTGCGCGAACCTCCCCGGCAACAACGCCAGAAATGGCTCGTTGTCGGGAGTCAGATCTTGACTTGCGTGAACTTCCCCAGCAACGGCGCCAGAAATTCTTCTTGCTACCTCTTGAGCACTGTGTTGGATTTCCCCGAAGAGGAAAGGATGATGCAGCAAAGTAGCGTAAGTATTTCCCTCAGTTTTTGAGAACCAAGGTATCAATCCAGTAGGAGAGGCTATGGTGTTGATGTAGAAGCCCTCTGTGCTGGATGCCCCCTCCGGCGGAGCTCTGAAACAGGCCCCAAGATGGTATCTCATGGATACAGGAAGTTACGGCGGTGGAATTAGGGTTTTGGCTTCGTATCTGATCGTTTGGGGGTACGTAGGTATATATAGGAGGAAGGAGTACGTCGGTGGAGCAACAAGGGGCCCACGAGGGTGGAGGGCACGCCTGGGGGGGGGGGAGGCGCGCCCCCTACCTCATGGCCTCCTCCTTTGTTTCTTGATGTAGGGTCCAAGTCACCTGGATCATGTTCGATGAGAAAATCACGTCCCCGAAGGTTTCATTCCGTTTGGACTCCGTTTGATATTCCTTTTCTTTGAAACCCTGAAATAGGCAAAAAAACAACAATTCTGGGCTGGGCCTCTGGTTAATAGGTTAGTCCCAAAAATAATATAAAAGTGGATAATAAAGCCCAATAATGTCCAAAATAGTAGATAATATAGCATGGAGCGATAAAAAATTATAGATACGTTGGAGACGTATCACTATGTTTGATGAGAATGACATGTTTGAGAATTTATTTGCTGCAATTGTTTGTCCCAAGCTTGGAGGTGCTATGCTTAATGGAGATGATCTTTTTAGTCCCCTTACTTTGAATGATCAAATTTGCTATGATGATTGCATGCCTCCTACTTATGATGATTATTGTGATGATAATTATGTTATAAAAAGTAGTGGTAATTATTGTCATAATTTTGAATATCCTTTTACTAGACATTACTCTCTTAATGTGGGAACAATTTTTAGTATTCAAGTTTCATATGATACTCCCACTATTGTGAATGAGAATAAAATTGCTTATATGGAGAGTAATAAAATTTATATGCTTACGGATCATGAAAAGAATGTTTTATGTGATGGTTATATTGATGAATCTATTCATGATGCTACTGAAAATTATTATGAGAGAGGAACTTATGATTCATGATGCTCTTGTTATGTTTCAATCCGTATCTTTTATGCGAGCATCATTGAACTCATCATGCCTAGCTAAAAGGCATTAAAGAAAAGTGCTTGTTAGGAGACAACCCAACACTTTTACCTACTGTATTTGTGTGTTCACATGATTAAGCTACTATATTGATCATGTTTTATAGCTTTCGTTTCAATAAAGTGCCAAATAAAGCCTTTGGGATGGTCTATGGTGATAGTTGATTTGATCTTGCTGAAAAACAGAAACTTTTGCGCTCAGGAAAATAATTCTCATTTGTAACAGAAGCATAATAAAATACTGATTCTTTTTGAAGAAGATTGATAGACAAATTTCCCAGGTTTTCCTATTTTTCAGAATTTTTGGAGTAACGGAAGTGTGGTTGGAGTACAGATTATTACAGACTGTTCTGTTTTTGACAAATTCTGTTTTCAATGCATGGTTTGCTTGTTTTCTAGTTTCTATGGCTTATATTGCTCATTGTAAATTGTCGAAATGATATGCTACAGCAGGCATTGTGTGAGAACAATTATGAATCTTGTCTTTGACAGTACCAAAGTGAAATGGTTTGCTCTTTATCATACTAACCTATCTCACGAAGTTCCGTTAAGTTTTGTCTGATTGAAGTTTTCAAGTTTTGGATGAGATGTCGATATGAGGAGAATAAGGAGTGACAAGACCCTAAGCTTGGGGATTCCCAAGGCACCCCAAGTTAATATCTAAGGAAGATCCAAGCAACTAAGCTTGGGGATGCCCCGGATGGCATCCCCTCTTTCGTCTCCAACATTATCGGTAACCTCACTTGGAGCTATCAGCTATGTTTTCATTCGTCACATGATATGAGTTTTACTTCGAGCGTCATTTTATTTTGTTAGGACTTGCTTGCTGTTATTTAGAATAATGTCTTGCATCTTTTATTTCGATAAAAATGTCAAGTATAGCCTTTGCCATGCTTATTTTGCAAGTCTACATGTTGCTGTTTTAAAACAGAAAGTTTATCATTGTTGCAAAAATTCCCTAGAAAAGTTAGAATGTGATAAAATGTTGACTTTTTTTGTAAAATAAGCTCTGGTAAATTTTCTACAATGTGGTAAATATTCATAATCTTTGGAGTTTAAGAAGTATTGATACTCTTGCATTCTTTACACACTGTACTGCTTTGGCAGATTGTTGTTATGTTTGCATTGTTTGCATATGTTTGCTTGTTTAAGGATTCTATTCAAGGAAAGGAGTATTAAATATGCAGAGGCATTTAGTATAGAATGTTGAATAATAATTTTAGTGATTAGCTATAGTAGAGAATGATAAGGTTTTACATTGATTTATACTAACTTATCTCATGAGTTCTTGTTGAGTTTTGTGTGGATGAAGTTTTTGAGATTTAGGAAAACCGTGATATGAGAGGAATTGAGGAGACACAAAAGCTCAAGCTTCGGGATGCCCAAGGCACCCCAAGATAATATTTTAACAAGTCTGAAGCTCTAAGCTTGGGGATGCCCCGGTAGGCATTCCACCTTTCTTCTTCAATAATTATCAGTTAGTATCGGTTGAGCCTAGGTTTTTGCTTCTTCACATGAGTTGTGCTATGCTTGGAATGTCATTTTGTTTTGTTTTGCTTGCTGTTTTAGTAAAATACTTAGATCTGAAACTTTTAAATAAGATAGATTCCTCATGTAACGCCCCGAGACCGATGTGCCAGGTGTCGTCCAGTTATTCGCTGTTGTTGCCTTGTCATTGCTTGCGTGTCATGCATTGCATATCATGTCATCATGTGCATTTCATTTGCATACATGTTTGTCTCACGCATCCGAGCATTTTTTCCGTTGTCCGTTTTGCAATCCGGCGCTCCGTTCTCCTCCGGTGGTCATTTCTACCTTTGTTTCATGTGTGGGGACTAAACATTTCCGGATTGGACCGAGATTTGTCAAGCGGCCTTGGTTTACTACCGGTAGACCGCATGTCAAGTTTCGTACCATTTGGACTTCGTTTGATGCTCCAACGGTTAACCGAGGGACCGAGAAGGTCTCGTGTGTTTTGCAGCCCAACACCTTTCCAAAGTGGCCCAAAACCCACCTAAACCCTCTCCATCATCTAGAGCGTTCGATCACGATCGCGTGGCCGAAAACCACACCTCATTTGGACTCTCCTAGCTCCCTCTACCTATATATATGTGGCCATCCCCGAAATTTTTGCGGATGAACCCTTGCCCCGCTCCTCTCGCATCGCCGGACATGTCCATCCGGTCGCCGGACATGTCCGCGCCGCCGCCATGTTGCCCGGCCAATCGCATCGCGCCACGTCTCCCCGCTGCTGCTCTCCTCCAACCCCCGCGCGCCACGTCGCCGCCAACGGGATCCCCTCTCTCCTCCTCCGCCGCGGGCCCGCGCGGCCCAGATCCGGCCCGTGGGGCCCGAATCGCCGCCCGCCGCCGCCAAGTGCGCCCGCGCCTCCTCGCCAGGCGTCCCGTGCCGCCGCTCGTCCTTCACCGGCGTGCTCCGCCATGCCGCCACATCGCTGCCTCGCCGGCGTGCTCCGCTGCCCCGCCGCGCGGCGAGGTCCCCACGCCGCCGCCCGCGTGGTCTCCGCGCCTCGCCCGGGTGGTCCGGTGAGCGGCCCGGCCTCGTCTGCGTCAACCACTCCTTCCAACTCCGGCCGCCTCCGCCGCCGTCGTCGTCAATTTCGGCGAGTGCGCCGCTGCCTCGTCATCCGTGCAATGTGGATATGAGATCTAGATCCTCTCCGCGGTTGACTTTTTCTCCTCTAACCCTAATCCTTTTGCATTTTTCATCGCATCAAAACTCCTCATCCGTAACTTAGTTTTGGGCATATAGCATATCAAAATGTTCGACTCAGAGAGTACATCATTTCATCCCATTACATTATTTTCATTTGAGCTCATCTTGATGCCTGAAATGCTGTTAGAAGAGTGCTACTTGAGTTAATTGTCAGATCTGCTCCTCCATTTAGATATTTATCTTTTTTTTGCCATGATTATTGTGTGCATGATATGCCCACAAGCTCTACATATGTTTTGTTATATGTTTTGCCATCTTTCCAGAGGTGCAACTCATGTATTTTTGTGATGTGTGTGGTGACTAGCACAAGCTTGCAAAGTGAGGCACTTGGTAATGCTGATTTAAGGGACTTAGCATTTCCACTAAGTCCTTGAGCTATTAATCTCATATGGTCATATGTTAATGTTGTTTCCTAGTGATCCGTGCCTCTTTTGAGGATGATCAGTAAGGATGTTTTGTTAATCCTGTAGTGCTCTATCCATCCATGTCTTTGTTTACTTATATGGAGCACCCTAGCTTGAGTCAATCGAGCTCTACTTTTGTAATTTCGTGAATCTGGGCAGATTGTCTACTTGTTAGCAATTTTGCCGAGGATGTTGTAGTTGATCCGTGCATGCTATGCTATTGTTCTTGCCATGTGTAGCTTGCATTTTGTGTATTCTTGATGGGTGTATGCTTAGATTGTCATGCCTTGCTCTGTAGTGAGTGCATCGAGCTCGTAAACTTGCCTACTTGATATCTGTTTCAGCATGCTCCAGTTTTCAGTAAGTCTGTGATCTGATTATGTTTTTGCCATGTTCACATGCTTGCAATTGTATTTTCTGATCCCTTTTGGCTCAAGGTCACTAAGGGACTTTTCTTAAGATCTTTGAGTAGCTCCATGCCATGCTTTACTTTGCCATGTTCAGGCCCTGTAGCATATAGTTTTTCTGCTCCAAAGTGTGCTATCTGATCTGAAATTCCAGGCTTGTGTTAATTTCACTAGGTCTGAAACCTGTTTACCGTTTGCATTTTTGCCATGCTTGTTTGAACCTGTTAATGGATGAATTGGCCGTAGCTCAGTGTTCATCTTTTGTTAAGCATTATGAATGGATCCCTGCCATGTATTTTGTTGCAATGATTGAGTGCTGTAGCATGTCCATCTTGTTGCATTTAGAAGGCTACTTGCTGTATATCGCAGACCGGTGCCATATTTGAATTGCTCGCCATTTCCAAACCGTAACTCCGATTTCGGTGATCCTTATATCGTTTTCAAGCGATTTCATCTCACCTTTCCAGTGGCACACTTGGATTTCCAAGTTGAGGCCAGGTTCATTCATTCCTTGTCAAATCATGCATATGCATCGCATACCGCATCTCGCATATCATACCATGTTCATGTGTTGGTTGTTTACTATGTTGTGTGCTTCTTTCTGGTGTTTGCTTCTTCGGGTTGGTTCCGGTATCGTCGCGTTTGTGAGGACCCGTTCGTCTACGTCCGTTTGTCTTCTTCTTGGACTCGTTCTTCTTCCTTGCGGGATTTCAGGCAAGATGATCATACCCTCGAAATCACTTCTATCTTTGCTTGCTTAGTTGCTCGCTCTTTTGCTATGCCTATGCTGCGATACCTACCACTTGCTTATCATGCCTCCCATATTGTTGAACCAAGCCTCTAACCCACCTTGTCCTAGCAAACCGTTGTTTGGCTATGTTACCGCTTTGCTCAGCCCCTCTTATAGCGTTGTTAGTTGTAGGTGAAGATTAAAGATTGTTCCTTGTTGGAACATGGAGATGTTGTTCCTTGTTGGAACATGTTTACTTGTTGGGATATCACACTATATCTTATTTAATTAATGCATCTATATACTTGGTAAAGGATGGAAGGCTCGGCCTTATGCCTGGTGTTTTGTTCCACTCTTGCCGCCCTAGTTTCCGTCATATCGGTGTTATGTTCCCGGATTTTGCGTTCCTTACGCGGTTGGGTTATAATGGGAACCCCTTGACAGTTTGCTTTGAATAAAACTCCTCCAGCAAGGCCCAACCTTGGTTTTACCATTTGCCACCTAGCCTTTTTCCCTTGGGAGTCGCACATCCCGAGGGTCATCTTTATTTTAACCCCCCGGGCCAGTGCTTGTCTAAGTGTTGGTCCGAACTAGAGTCCTTTGCAGCGCCACCTCGGGGAAACTTGAGGGCTGGTTTTAGTTGTACGGAGCGCTCATCCGGTGTTGCCCTGAGAACGAGATATGTGCAACTCCTGTCAGGATGTCGGCGCATCGGGCGGTCTTGCTGGACTTGTTTTACCATTGTCGAGGATGTCTTGAAGAACCGGGATACCGAGACTGATCGGAATGTCTCGGGAGGAGGTATATTCCTCCGTTGACCGTGAGAGTTTGTCATGGGCTAAGTTGGGACACCCATGCAGGGATTTGAACTTTTGAAAGCCGTGCCCGCGGTTATGGGCAGATGGGAATTTGTTAATGTCCGGTTGTAGAAAACCTGAAGTTGACCTTAATTAAAATACATCAACCGCGTGTGTAACCGTGATGGTCTCTTCTCGGCGGAGTCCGGGAAGTGAACACGGTGTTGGAGTTATGCTTGACGTAGGTTGTTTCAGGATCACTTCTTGATCATACTTTTATCGTCCGTGCTTTGCCTTCTCTTCTCGCTCTCATTTGCGTATGTTAGCCACCATATATGCTAGTCGCTTGCTGCAGCTCCATCTCATACCTTTACCTTACCCATAAGCTTAAATAGTCTTGATCGCGAGGGTGCGAGATTGCTGAGTCCCCATGGCTCACAGATACTTCCAAAACCAGTTTGCAGGTGTCGATGAGTCCGTGCAGATGACGCAACTAAGCTCAGGAGGAGCTCGATGAAGATCTTGTCCTTTGTGTTGTTTCGTTATAGTTGATCAGTAGTGGAGCCTAGTTGGGGTCGATCGGGGACCTTGTCGCATTTGGGGTTCTTCTTTTATTTTGGTTCCGTAGTCGGACCTTGATTGTATTTGGATGTTATAATGCTTTATTCATGTAATTGTGTGAAGTGGCGATTGTAAGCCAACTATGTATCTCTTTCCCTTATGTATTACATGGGTTGTGTGAAGATTACCTCACTTGCCACATTGCTTTCAATGCGGTTATGCCTCTAAGTCGTGCTTCGACACGTGGGAGATATAGCCGCATCGAGGGCGTTACAAGTTGGTAATCAGAGCCTTCCCCGACCTTAGGAGCCCCGTTGCTTGATCGTTTTTAGCAGCCGTTGTTGTGTCTAGAAAAATGTTTTGAGTCATTTAGGAATTATATATATTGGAGAGTTAGGAATTCTTTTTACTCCCCAGTCTCCTCATTGCTCTGGTAAGGCATCCTGACATAGAGTTTTGACTCTTCTCTTCTGAAATTTCACTAAATTTTTTTAGGATCACGCGGGTATCTTGGAATCGTTCCGATGGTTTTGTGAGGAGAACATTGTCTTGGTGCCTCCTGTCAGGGGTTTTGTGGAAGTGTCCTGGGGAGTTGAGCTCCGAGGTGTTGTCGTCATAATTTTATCGTTGCAGTTCCGGAATACCTGAGTTTAGTACGTCGACATTGAAAATCTCTTTTATGCAGTTCATTGGTGAGATAACCTCGACGCCACCCAGTACTGGGGCGGGAGTTCGGGAGTATTGCCATAACTCGTATAACGGATGCTTTTCGAAGGTTGAGGTAGACGATCTCCGAAGGTTTCTTGGTTATGTGTTGAAGGATGGATACAGCTGGATGTAGGATTTGCTAGTTTGGGTGAGATATTATGCTTCCCCTGTATCCCCAACACCTGATTGCATAATCGGAAAGGTTCGGGAGTTTCATAGGTGGGAATTCAAATAGCTCTTAGGATATATTTGCGACAAATGTATGATATGAAATTGGGGTTCGACGTCTAGTGGTCCGCTTATTCACGGTCGATTTTACAGTAGTCTCGTTGTGTCTTAAAGAGTTCTTGGCTTTGCCGACTCGGGGACGCTTCGTATGTCATGTGCACTGCCTTGTACATGATGGTGTTGTACGATCGAGCCCGTGTAGGCCCCACCACGAAAACTTCGGACGAAATCTCTATCATATGTTTGTTTTGTCTTATTCTACAAGCCAATCCTTGTTTTGTTTTGAGTTGTGGTATTCGAGTTGCTTCAATGTCAAGTGTTTGATTCCATACCTTTCCTAAACGGTGTTCTCATATTCCTATGTGGATACTAATACTTCATGATAATCGATAGTGTCATGTCAATCCTTTTTAACCATTGTATCTCTCTTCAAGTGGATCCGATCATTTCAATATCAGCAAGATCAAGTATCAGTTCTTCTCAACGGTGTTGTCTTTATCCGTTCCAAGTTGACTGTGTTTTTCCCACCCACCCACCCTTTTTCTTTAAGGACTCAAATTTCTTAATCAAGTATCATCTTATTGATATGAAGACTCCCCATTCTTTTCCGTCAATGTTCTTACCCGGTGATTTTCATGAAGATCCTAATGGAGCTTCAAGTTCATCATTCTCCATTCTTTCCTTCTATGGTGGAGTTAATTCAAGCTTTCGGTGTTGATCATATTCTTTTCCGTATGTCAAATGCCTTCTCATGCCGGTGCACCTCACATTTAGTCATTTCTCGCTATTCATTTGTTCCGGAGTGCTGATAATATCTAAGAGGTTTTGTGTCTCCATTATCATTCCGTCCAAGATATTTTGAGGTTGTTATCTCTTTCAAGCCATTTTACTTAACCGGTGCAATCTCTCTTTTAAATCGTTCAACGGTGTTTCTTTTGAGTGGGCCCTAACCCACAGGTCTTTTCCCAGGATCTTACCTGACTCTTCTAATTTTTTCCCAGAGTTACTCACAAATTCTTTTCGAAGTTTGACGTAAGAATGATTCATCATCAGTCATACGTATTTCTCCAAGTTCTTTCAAATTCTTTTCATCGTTGGCTCGACCTTTTCCAATTTTAATTCCGGAGTGCCTCTACAATTCTTGGTGTTGTTTCTCGTCGTCATTCTCTGTATTGGAGACCGAAGAAGAGTTTTTCCTTCATATCCTATCTGTTCTCTCAGAGATTCGTGGTTCTAGTTCGAGGCCATCCTCTCATAATTGTTTTGATTGTGAGAACTTTTTTTTTCACTCATCCGGGGCTATTCAAGATTCTTTTTAGCTTGATTCTCCGGAGGCCATCTTCTTAGAATTATTCATTCTCAGCTTTTAGCTCTTTTTCTCTAAAATCTTACCGGTGTTTCGTTCTAGTGATCTCTAATCAGTTCGTGATCCCTTCGTTCTCATGTATCTAGATTCTATCGAGCATCTTCGTTCATTTTTTAATTCTTCCCGGTGTTTCTTTATCTTCTCTTAATTCATTTTCAATTCTTACGGTGGTTTGTTCAAGATTCCTCTTCTTACATTATCATACTTCCGTTCTTTCAAATCCTACCGGTGGTTCATTGAAGGCCTCTTCAAGTTTGCACATTATCTATCTTAATCCTTTCTATGAGAATAAGTAGTATGCCAAATCCGTTGATTGTCATCAATGTAATTGGTGAAGGATGAGCATAATGTAATTCTTATTCTTGTTTTCATCGAGTAAATTCAATTCCTGTTCTCCGGAGTGGTTCATCATACTTATTCTTATTTTCAAGTGCTCATCTTTCTTTTCCCGGAGACCCATCTAAATCATTGCAAGGATTCACCTTGTGTTTTCAATTTCTATCTCTTTTCATTCCTTTGTTACCGGAGATTCTACATGATGGTCCATCAAGGATTTAATTCCTTCTCCAACTTTTTCATTGAGATTCTTTCCAAGAAGCTCAAGTTTTCTTCATATTGTAATCCGGAGTGCAATTCTTTCTTCCGTATCATTGGAGATGGTATTATGTCATTCTTGATAATTTGAGTTCATGTTTCATGATTCACATGTTGTCAGGAATGAGATATTTTAAATCCATCAATCGCGTCATTGGAGTTATTGTGGGTTATATTTCACCTAAAGCCTTCTCTAAGGTTTGTTGCTATTATGGTGCTTATAAATGACCCAAGTCCTTCTTTTATCCTCTCGGTGAAATAACCTTCTCCTATCCTTGTTCTTATCAATCAATTTCTTTTCCCGTGAGTGGCAGGCTGTCACCTCATAATTTGAGATGTATTCCATAAGACCATACCAAACTTATTCTTTCCGTTGTTGATTTTTCAACAACTCCGTTCTAGCATTTGTTGTAACCGTGCTCTCTCAAGATATTGTTTCCCTTTGTTCCGGAGGCATTGTGATGTTGCTATCTTCAACCTTTCTTTTTGTTCTTGTCAGGACCCTGTTCCTTTCTTGCTTATCCATCTAACCGGAGTGTTGTGCCCTTTTGCTCAAGTTCTTTTCGCCTTATCAAGTCTTGCATAACTTCTCAACCCGAGTGCTGCTCGAACTTGTTCTTCCTTGTCCCTCTTTTCTAAAGGAGTATTTTCAACTTTGTTCATCTCCGTTGTATTCTTTCTTTCAATTTGTGTAACTTTTGCAAGGTTCTTTGGTTTCACTCATTAGTCAAAGGAGCAACTTAGTTTTACCTCTTCTCTTTCTCTTCCATTTTCCCCTCCGGTGCCATTCTAGATCTCGGGACGAGATCCTCTCGTAGTGGTGGAGTGTTGTAACGCCCCGAGACCGATGTGCCAGGTGTAGTCCAGTTATTCGCTGTTATTGCCTTGTCATTGCTTGCGTGTCATGCATTGCATATCATGTCATCATGTGCATTTCATTTGCATACATGTTCCTCCCACGCATCCGAGCATTTTTCCCATTGTCCATTTTGCAATCCGGCGCTTCGTTCTCCTCCGGTGGTCATTTCTACCTTTCTTTCATGTGTGGGGATTAAACATTTCCGGATTGGACCGAGATTTGTCAAGCGGCCTTGGTTTACTACCGGTAGACCGCCTGTCAAGTTTCGTACCATTTGGACTTCGTTTGATGCTCCAACGGTTAACAGAGGGACCGAGAAGGCCTCGTGTGTGTTGCAGCCCAACACCTTTCCAAAGTGGCCCAAAACCCACCTAAACCCTCTCCATCATCTAGAGCGTTCGATCACGATCGCGTGGCCGAAAACCGCACCTCATTTGGACTCTCCTAGCTCCCTCTACCTATATATATGTGGCCATCCCCGAAATTTTTGCGGATGAACCCTAGCCCCGCTTCTCTCGCATCGCTGGACATGTCCATCCGATCGTTGGACATGTCCGCGCCGCCGCCACGTCGCCCGGCCAATCGCTTCGCGCCACGTCGCCCCGCTGCTGCTCTCCTCCAACCCCCGCACGCCACGTCGCCGCCAACGGGATCCCCTCTCTCCTCCGGCGCCGCAGGCCCGCGCGGCCCAGATCCGGCCCGCGCGGCCCGAGTCGCCGCCCGCCGCCGCCAAGTGCGCCCGTGCTTCCTCGCCAGGCGTCCCGTGCCGCCGCTCGTCCTTCACCGGCGTGCTCCGCCGCGCCGCCACATCGCTGCCTCGCCGGTGTGCTCCGCCGCCCCGCCGTGCGGCGAGGTCCCCGCGCCGCCGCCCGCGTGGTCTCCGCGCCTCGCCCGGGTGCTCCGGCGAGCGGCCCGGCCTCGCCGGCGTCAACCACTCCTTCCAACTCCGGCCGCCTCCGCCGCCGTCGTCATCAATTCCGGCGAGTGCGCCACTGCCTCGTTATCCGTGCAATGTGGATCTGAGATCTAGATCCTCTCCACGGTTGACTTTTTCTCCTCTAACCCTAATCCTTTTGCATTTTTCATTGCATCACAACTCCTCATCCGTAACTCCATTTTGGGCATATAGCATATCAAAATGTTCGACTCAGAGAGTACATCATTTCATCTCATAGCATCATTTTCATTTGAGCTCATCTTGATGCCCTAAATGCTGTTAGAAGAGTGCTTCTTGAGTTAATTGTCAGATCTGCTGCTCCATTTAGATATTTGTCTTTTTTGCCATGATTATTGTGTGCATGATATGCCCATGAGATCTACATATATTTTGTTATATGTTTTGCCATCTTTCCAGAGGTGCAACCCTTGTATTTTTGTGATGTGTGTGGTGACTAGCACAAGCTTGCAAAGTGAGGCACTTGATAATGCTGATTTAAGGGACTTAGCATTTCCATTAAGTCCTTGAGCTATTTATCTCATATGGTCATATGTTAATATTGTTTCCTAGTGATCCGTGCCTCTTTTGAGGATGATCAGTAAGGATGTTTTGTTAATCTGTAGTGCTCTATCGATCCATGTCTTTGTTTACATTTATGGAGCACCCTAGCTTGAGTCAATCGAGCTCTACTTTTGTCATTTCGTGAATCTGGGCAGATTGTCTACTTGTTAGCAATTTTGCCGAGGATGTTGTAGTTGATCCGTGCATGCTATGCTATTGTTCTTGCCATGTCTAGCTTTCATTTTGTGTATTCTTGATGGGTGTATGCTTAGATTGTCATGCCTTGCTCTGTAGTGAGTGCATTGAGCTCGTAAACTTGCCTACTTGATATCCGTTTCAGCATGCTCCAGTTTTCACTAAGTCTGTGATCTGATTATGTTTTTGCCATGTTCACATGCTTGCAATTGTATTTTCTGATCCCTTTTGGCTCAAGGTCACTAAGGGACTTTTGTTAAGCTCTTTGAGTAGCTCCATGCCATGCTTTACTTTGCCATGTTCAGGCCCTGTAGCATATAGTTTTGCTGCTCCAAAGTGTGCTATCTGATCTGAAATTCCAGGCTTGTGTTAATTTCACTAAGTCTGAAACCTGTTTACTGTTTGCATTTTTGCCATGCTTGTTTGAACCTGTTAATGGATGAATTGGCCGTAGCTCAGTGTTCATCTTTTGTTAAGCATTATGAATGGATCCCTGCCATGTATTTTGTTGCCATGATTGAGTGTTGTAGCATGTCCATCTTGTTGCATTTAGAAGGCTACTTGCTGTATATCGCAGACCGGTGCCATATTTGAATTGCTCGCCATTTCCAAACCGTAACTCCGATTCCGGTGATCCTTATATCGTTTTCATGCGATTTCATCTCACCTTTCCAGTGGCACACTTGGATTTCCAAGTTGAGGCCAGGTTCATTCATTACTTGTCAAATCATGCATATGCATCGCATACCGCATCTCGCATATCATACCATGTTCATGTGTTGGTTGTTTACTATGTTGTGTGCTTCTTTCTGGTGTTTGCTTCTTCGGGTTGGTTCCGGTATCGTCGCGTTTGTGAGGACCCGTTCGTCTACGTCCGTTTGTCTTCTTCTTGGACTCGTTCTTATTCCTTGCGGGATTTCAGGCAAGATGATCATACCCTCGAAATCACTTCTATCTTTGCTTGCTTAGTTGCTCGCTCTTTTGCTATGCCTATGCTGCGATACCTACCACTTGCTTATCATGCCTCCCATATTGTTGAACCAAGCCTCTAACCCACCTTGTCCTAGCAAACCGTTGTTTGGCTATGTTACCGCTTTGCTCAGCCCCTCTTATAGCGTTGTTAGTTGCAGGTGAAGATTGAAGATTGTTCCTTGTTGGAACATGGAGATGTTGTTCCTTGTTGGAACATGTTTACTTGTTGGGATATCACACTATATCTTATTTAATTAATGCATCTATATACTTGGTAAAGGATGGAAGGCTCGGCCTTATGCCTAGTATTTTGTTCCACTCTTGCCGCCCTAGTTTCCGTCATATCGGTGTTATGTTCTCGGATTTTGCGTTCCTTACGCGGTTGGGTTATAATGGGAACCCCTTGATAGTTTGCTTTGAATAAAACTCCTCCAGCAAGGCCCAACCTTGGTTTTACCATTTGCCACCTAGCCTTTTTCCCTTGGGAGTCGCGCATCCCGAGGGTCATCTTTATTTTAACCCCCCGGGCCAGTGCTTGTCTAAGTGTTGGTCCGAACTAGAGTCCTTTGCAGCGCCACCTCGGGGAAACTTGAGGGCTGGTTTTAGTTGTATGGAGCGCTCATCCGGTGTTGCCCTGAGAACGAGATATGTGCAGCTCCTATCAGGATGTCGGCGCATCGGGCGGTCTTGCTGGACTTGTTTTACCATTGTCGAGGATGTCTTGAAGAACCGGGATACCGAGTCTGATCGGAATGTCTCGGGAGGAGGTCTATTCCTCCGTTGACCGTGAGAGCTTGTCATGGGCTAAGTTGGGACACCCCTGCAGGGATTTGAACTTTTGAAAGCCGTGCCCGCGGTTATGGGCAGATGGGAATTTTTTAATGTCCGGTTGTAGAAAACCTGAAGTTGACCTTAATTAAAATACATCAACCGCGTGTGTAACCGTGATGGTCTCTTCTCGGCGGAGTCCGGGAAGTGAACACGGTGTTGGAGTTATGCTTGACGTAGGTTGTTTCAGGATCACTTCTTGATCATACTTTTATCGACCGTGCTTTGCCTTCTCTTCTCGCTCTCATTTGCGTATGTTAGCCACCATATATGCTAGTCACTTGCTGCAGCTCCACCTCATACCTTTACCTTACCCATAAGCTTAAATAGTCTTGGTTGCGAGGGTCCGAGATTGCTGAGTCCCCGTGGCTCACAAATACTTCCAAAACCAGTTTGCAGGTGTCGATGAGTCCGTGTAGATGACGCAACTAAGCTCAGGAGGAGCTCGATGAAGATCTTGTCCTTTGTGTTGTTTCGTTACAGTTAATCAGTAGTGGAGCCCAGTTGGGGTCGATCGGGGACCTTGTCGCATTTGGGGTTCTTCTTTTATTTTGGTTCCGTAGTCGGACCTTGATTGTATTTGGATGTTGTAATGCTTTATTCATGTAATTGTGTGAAGTGGCGATTGTAAGACAACTATGTATCTCTTTCCCTTATGTATTACATGGGTTGTGTGAAGATTACCTCACTTGCGACATTGCTTTCAATGCGGTTATGCCTCTAAGTCGTGCTTCGACACATGGGAGATATAGCCGCATCGAGGGCGTTACACCTCAAATAGCTACCCATTTACATAACTACTCGCTTGATCTCCACTCATATATTTTTGGAGTAGCTTGTCATTTACTCTTGTGCTTCACTTATATCCTATGAATAAATTGTTGAATGAATTGAATATCATGAAGTTGAAATTATATCATGCTAGTGGTAGCTTCACATTGGGTTTAGAAAGTGAAATCTTTTGAAGCTTAACAATCACAATATTGGTCATACAAGCAATTCATGAATAATTAGTATAAGGAAGAGAACTTTCACATGCAAATACACTATCTTGGAAATCTTTTGTGATTGTGAGCCCCCATCAAAATATTATATGCCAAAATTGTTGACGTTGGACAAGGAAGACAATGTAATGGTTTATGTTTTTTCATATTCACATAGAAGCTTTATTGTCATAGATACTTCAACATGTGGTGCTTGCCCCCCATCTTTGCTAGCCAAAAATTCTGCACCAAGTAGAGATACTACTTGTGCATCCAAAAACCCTTAAACCCAAATCTTATTTTCAAGAGTCCACTATACCTACCTAAGGATTGAGAAAGACCCTTCAAGTAAGTTGTCATCAATGCAATAAGGCAATAAAAATTGCTTGTAAAAGTGCGATATCATTTAGTGTAAGAGAAAATTGAGCATTGTACGAACTTGTGATGGAAAAGAATAAAAGCGACAAACTGCATAATAAAGGTTGCTATCATAAGGGGCAATATAACGTGACATTCTTTTGCACTAAGGGGTTGAGCATACAAACAAATAAGCGCATGGCAACCTCTGCTTCCCTCTGCGAAGGGCCTATCTTTTACTTTTATGTATTTACTTTCATGCAAGAGTCAAAGTTTTTCTCTCTATTCCTTTTTATTTTTCTCTTTTGGCAAGCATCATGTGGTGAGGAAAGATCTAGGCACATATATCCAGTTGGATATGGGCAGCATGAGTTATTATTTTTGACATCACCCTTGAGGTGAATATGTTGGGATGCGAAATTATAAGCCCCTATCTTTCTATGTGTGCGGTTGAAATGTTTTGCTCATGTGTATGCGGTGAGTGTTAGCAATCATAGAAGACTATATGATGGTTGAGTATGTGGAGCTCTTACTTAAACTCTATTGAATAAGTTGAATTACAATTGCTTGGTGACTGAGAACATAGGTTGTTGAGTTTCAAGAGAATTCATTGTTTGAACCTTAACATGTGAATTGGTTGCTACTTTAACATGAGAAGTTTTATAGGAAAGAATTGTTGTTATGATGCTAGGAAAAGTGACTGAAATTTTCATTGATCAAACTTCTGAACTTTGCCAGCATTCACACTTCATAAATTATTTCTTTTATCATTTACCAACTCGAGGATGAGTAGGAATTAAGCTTGGGGATGCTGATACGTCTCCAACATATCTATAATTTATGAAGTATTGATGCCGTTATATTACCATTCTTGGATGTTTTACAATCATTTTATAGCAACTTCATATCATTTTTTGGGACAAAGCTATTGACCCAGTGCCCAGTGCCACTTGCTATTTTTTGCTTGTTTTTTACATCGCAGGAAATCAATATCAAACGGAGTCCGAACACCACGAAATTTTTTGTGGATTTTTATGGACCAGAAGACTCCCGATGGGCCAGAGTGGCATCACCTGGGAGGGTGCCCCGAGGGGGGCACAACCCACCTGGGCGCGCCTAGGCACCTCGGTGGCCTCCCGCACCCCCTCTTCGCCCTATAAATTCCCAAATATTCCAAAAACCCTCGGGGTAACCCTAGATCAGAAGTTCCACCGCTGCAAGGCTCTATTGCCACCGAAACCAATCTAGACCCCGTTTTGGCACTCTGTCGGAGGGGGAAATCATCATCGGTGGCCATCTTCATCATCCCGATGGCCACCATGATGAGGAGGGAGTAGTCTACCCTCGGGGCTGAGGGTTTGTACCAGTAGCTATGTGTTTAATCTTTCTCTTGTGTTCTTGAGATGTCACGATCTTGATGTATCGCGGGCTTTGTTAATATAGTCGGATCATAAGGTGTTTTCTCCTCTCTATCTTGTTGTGATGAATTTAGTTTTTCCCTTTGAGATTTCGTTGTTATCGGATTGAATACTTTTATGGATTTGAGAGCACTTGATATATGTCTTGCATATGAATACTTGTGGTGACAATGGGGTATCGTATTGATTCACTTGATATATGTTTTGGAACTCAACACGCGGATTCCCGAGGTGACATTGGGGTAATATATGCATAGGGGTTGATGCACGTTCTTGTCTTTATTTCTCCGGTATAAATCTTGGGGCATGATAACCCACAAGTATAGGGGATTGCAACAATTTTCGAGGGTAGAGTATTCAACCCAAATTTATGGATTCGACACAAGGGGAGCCAAAGAATATTTGGAGGTATTAGCAGCTGAGTTGTCAATTCAACCACACCTGGAGATTAATTATCTGCAGCAAAGTGATCAATAGCAAAGTAATATGATAGTTTTGATAGTAGTAGCAGCAGTAACAGTAACAGTAATAGTGATGATAGTAATTTTTTAGCAAGTGTAACAGTGATGATAGCAGTAGTAACTTAGCAAGAACAATATAAAGTAAATTCGTAGGCATTGGATCGGTGACTAGTTGGATGATATTCATCATGAGACAGTTATAACCTAGGGCGATACGGCACTAGCTCCAGTTCATCGATATAATGTAGGCATGAATAGTGTTAATAGTCATACGTGCTTTATTAAAAGAACTTGCATGCCATCTTTTGTCCTACCCTCCTGTGGCAGCGGGGTCCATATTGGAAACTAAGGGATATTAAGGCCTCCTTTTAATAGAGAATCGGAACAAAGCATTAACACATAGTGAATACATGAACTCCTCAAACTATGGTAATCACCGGAAGAAGTCCCGGTTATTGTCACTCCGGGTTTACTGGATCATAACATGTAGTAGGTGACTATAACTTGCAAGATTGGATCTAGAACATGGATATAATGGTGATAACATAAACGGTTCAGATCTGAAATCATGGCACCCGGGCCCAAAGTGACAAGCATTAAGCATGGCAAAGTCATAGCAACATCAATCTAAGAACATAGTGGATACTAGGGATCAAGCCCTAAAAAACTAACTTGATTACATGATGAATCTCATCCAACTCCTCACCGACCAGCGAGCCTACGAAGGAATTACTCACTCTCGGTGGGGAGCATCATGGAATTAGCGATGGAGAAGGGTTGGTGATGACGAAGAACGAAGACCCCCCTCTCCGGAGCCCCAAATGGACTCCAGATATGCCCTCCCGAGGAAGAACGGGGCTTGGCGGCGGCTCTGTCTCATGGATCGTGATAATTCTTTCTCCCTGATTTTTTTCTCCGTAAATAGGATTTTATAGTGTTGGTTTCAGGGTCCGTGGGGCCACCAGGTGGGGACAACCCACCTGGGCGCGCCAGGAGAGGGGGGCGCGCCCTGCTGGGTTGTGCCCACCCAGGTGCCCCTCTCCGGTAGGTCTTGGCTCCAGAAATTCTTATATATTATATGAAAAATCCTCTCAAAGTTTTGTTCCAATCTGAGAACTTTTATTTCTACACAAAACAACACCATGGTAGTTCTGCTGAAAACAACGTCATTTCGGGGTTAGTTTCATTCAAATCATGCAAATTAGAGTCCAAAACAAGAGGAAAAGCGTTAGGAAAAGTAGATACATTGGAGACGTATCAACTTCCCCAAACTTAAACCTTTGCATGTCCTCAAGCAATTCAGTTGATAAACTGAAAGTGAAAAACAAAAACTTTTACAAACTCTTTTGCTCTTAAACAGCACCCAGGTTTTCAGCCAACATTATAACTAACCATGTCGACAATAACTCTTAAAGATTGTATTAACTCACATCAATGACACAATCAGCTAGTGAGCAATAATAAGACATCTCAAACGATAACACATTGTCAAAACAACCATGATATAATATGACAATAGTGGTATCTCGCTAGCCCTTTCTGAGACCGCAAAACATAAATGCAGAGCACCTCCAAAGTCCAAGCAGTGACTAAACATTGTAATTCATGGTAGAAAAGATCCAGTCATAATGCACCCAACATTAGTTACACACAATGCATAAGTCATGACAGCTGTGCTCTCTCAGTTTCTAGCGCTTGTTTTAGAAGGTGATGACACAACATAAAAGTAAATAGAAAGTCCCTTCACAGAGGGAAGCCGTGATTTGCAGAGGTGCCAGAGCTCAAGTTTTTAAAACAAAGATAAATGATATTTTGAGACATGCACCCTTCTCATTTACTTCACAATTATTAGTTATCAATATCTCCCATACTAAACAAGCTAGTGGCGGTTCCCAAGCGATAAAAGTAAAGATTTTGACTCCATTGGGAGTTTTTGTTTGATTATTCGAGCTATTAACTCTTTTTGTATTTTGCAGTTTGGGACTGGGCATCCCTATTACCGCCCTTTTCTCGTGGGATGGCGAGTGAATAAACACTCACCCGAGAATAACCCGCTTAGCATGGAAGATACCGACCACCTCCTGTCGTTCCATGAACAATCCAGGCACACAAACCAGATAATTTTTTAGAAGTTTTTAGAGGTGGCACATGCAAATTTACTTAGGACGGTAGGGTAATACCGCATATAGGTAGATATGGTGGTCTCATCTGGAATAACTTTGGGTTCAGGTTTTTGATGTACAAGCAGAATCCCTACTTAGTACAGGCGAAGGCTAGCAGTTAGATTGAGAAGCGGCCAGCTAGAGAGCAACAACGATCATGATCATGCATTATGCATAAGTAACATTGGACACTAGCATGAGTAGGATATGATTAGCATGAACATAAATATCATAGAGGCTATGTTGGTTTTGATTCAACTACATGCATGAACATGTACCAAGTCAAGCCACTTGAACATTCAGAGGAGGATACCATATCATCATACTACATCACAATCATGTTAACACAATGTTGATATCCAAGATAAATCATTATTCACTCCCAGCTACTTATGCATGGCATGATAAACTATAATCTCTAATTGTCATTGCAAACATGTTTAATCATAATTGGCTGAATCATGGATACTAGGTTAAACATATTTACACAAAAAGAACAAGTCGAGTTCATACCAGTTTCTCTCTGCCACGACCAATTCATCGAATATCGTCATTATTGCCTTTCACTTGCACGACCGAATGATGTGAAAATAATAATAGTGCAAGAATGCCATGGACTAGGCTGGAATCTGCAAAACATTTTATTCAACATGAGAAGACAAGGTAAAATGGGCTCTTTATTAGTTCAACAATTATTCAATTGAGAGCCACTCAACATTTTCATCGTGGTCTTCTCCTTGGTACAACTCGAATAAAAGAAAAGAAATTTAGAGAAACACACTGAAATATTTTTGGAGTTTTTGGTTTCCTTGAGCAAGCAAATAAAAGAGAAAAGCAAAAACGAGAAAAACTATTTACACCGGAAAACTCCCAGCAAGCAAAAGAAGAACAAGGAAATCTTTTGGGGTTTTCTTTTTAATATTACAACTAAGCATGGATGGAAAGTAAACTAGCTACAACTAATTTTTTTGGTTTTTTCTAAAAATTTTGAAACACACAAGGAGAAAGCAAGAAAAATAAATCTAAGCATGGATGATACAATGAAAAAGTGTGAGCACCCACAAGATGAATAAGTAGACATGAATGCAATGTCAGTGAGAAACACGTACTCCCCCAAGCTTAGGCTTTTGGCCTAACTTGGTAATCGATCAGTAGTCTGGATGGTAGTAGGGGTACTGAGGAGCGGGCATCCACTGATCCCACCGTGGAGGCTCCTCCTGTGCTGCCTCCTCAGCAGCCTGAGCGTTCCGATAGGCGATGATGTCTGCATGCATGATCTTATATCCGCCCCTGGCAACATAATCAAACATAGCAGGAGCAGGCAACGAAATAATATCATGAGTTTCAACACTAAAGACCAAGTTATAAGGAATAGGAATGTTAGGATAATCACGTGCAAGAAAATGATGGTGTTCCATGGCTGCACGGTCTAAGTAAACCTTGGTCATAGGTTAATCATGAGGGCGTATCCCAACATTAAAGTGGGCCGCCAAGCAAGTAGCATAAATCCCACCATGGATTTTACCCTGAGATTTATTAAGATGGAGGCGACGAGCCACAATAGCTCCCAAGCTATATGTGTTGTCGCCCTCCAGTGCACGACGTAAAACAACAAGGTCTGGTGAACTAAGTGCACCCACCTTCTCCCTAGCAAGAAAGCATTTTGCAATGAAAAGTGCAAAGTAATGAACAACAGGAAAATGCAAGCCAGCAGCAGTGGTAGCTGACACCCCTCTCTCATCTCCCATTGCCAAAGTGCGATAAAATGCCTCAAACCTAGCCGATCTAGGCTCAGCCAAGCTCCCATTATAGCGACCCGATCCCAATGGATTGAAGCCTCTGTGCTTAAGTGTCATCCCTGGATCGGTATGCTGACACACACAGTACTCGAGGATATATAACAGAGTTCAATCACACACTTATTACATCGAGGTCCTCATAAAGAGTACTTATTACATAAATATATGGCCGAAGGCCATCTAAAATAAAACAACTGCGGAAGCTTCAAAGTTAAATGAGTCCATCCAACTCCACGGCAAAACTGAGTGCAAGACAACGACCTATCGCACCTTACTCCTCGTCTGGAAATTCTGCAACATGAGACATTGGAGCCGTGTAGGTCGGCACATGGAATATGCTGGCAAGATCACACTATAGAGCAATGATGAATAATAGCTACCACTACATGCATATTCGGCTGGTGGAGGCTCGAAGTTTAACATTTGCATAAAGCTAATTTTTCCCTACAACAAAGGAATATATTTTATTTACTACCAAGTTTATGCCATTATTGAGAAGGTTCCCCTAACTCAATCCCAAAATTATGAACTATCAAATAATAATAATAACCCAACCAATTTCACTAAGTAAAGTGATGAGATCAACCAATAATTCAAATACCAGATACTCAAAATGTCCATAACTGGGGACACGACAAATCTTGATTTGTTTATACACTCTGCAGATGTTTGTGCACTTTTCCCCACAAGACTCGACCGCATCCATGATCGAAAGATCGAGACATAGCCTTTCCGAAGATGTCCCTATCGGTGTCAAAACCGGCGGATCTCAGGTAGGGGGTCCCGAATTGTGCGTCTAAGGCGGATGGTAACAGGAGGCAGGGGACACGATGTTTTACCCAGGTTCGGGCCCTCTTGATGGAGGTAAAACCCTACGTCCTGCTTGATTTATTCTTGATAATATGAGTAGTACAAGAGTTGATCTACCACGAGATCGGAGAGGCTAAACCCTAGAAGCTAGCCTATGGTATGATTGTATGTTGTCCTACGGACTAAAACCCTCCGGTTTATATAGAGACCGGAAGGGGCTAGGGTTACACAAGGTCGGTTACAAAGGAGGAGATATACATATCCGTATTTCCTAGCTTGCCTTCCACGCCAAGTAGAGTCCCATCCGGACACAGGACGAAGTCTTAAATCTTGTATCTTCATAGTCCAACAGTCCAGCCAAAGGATATAGTCCGGCTGTCCGGAGACCCCCTAATCTAGGACTCCCTCAGTAGCCCCTGAACCAGGCTTCAATGACGATGAGTCCGGCGCGCAGTGTTGTCTTCGGCATTGCAAGGCGGGTTCCTCCTCCGAATACACCACGGAAGAATTTGAATACAAGGATAGTGTCCGACCCTGCAAAATAAGTTCCACATACCACCGTAGAGAGAATAATATTACCACAAATCTAATCCGCTGACAGGTTTTGGCAGCATGACATCATGCCACGGCCCGGTAATCATTTGAACCGTTTTTCTTTAACCAGCCCCCGCACATAACGCGAGGCGGTTTCTTAACACATCTTGTCAAAGCAGAGATTGTGTTCCCCTTATTACGGGATTCTCATCAATATGGACGCGGGTAACCCAACCGCGCCATCAATTACGTCACTTGGGGGATAAGCGAGTTTTACCAGGCAAGTGGGGGCACATAGTTTAGTCCGCCCTTATAAAGGGACAAGATCTCACCTTTTTCTAACCACGCCTTCTTCCTCCTTGCTCATCCATTCTCGCGCACTCGAGCTCCAGCGCCCAAGTCCGAATCCTCCTCCTCAACTCTCTCCAAACATGTCCGGAGCGGGAGGCAAGTGGATGGCCTCCTCCCTCGTGGAGGGGCACATCAAAAAGTTACGTGGAGCCGGATACTTAGCCGCGGATATCGCGCACCGGCTGCCAGCCGCGGGGCAGATCATCCCTACCCCGGAAACTCACGAAAGGGTGAGTTTCCTCAGCCATTTCGTCCATGGATAGGGGTTTCCCCTCCATCCATTCGTCCGCAGCCTCATGTTCTACTACGGGCTGGACTTTCATGATCTGGCCCCGAATTTCATCCTCAACATCTCGGTGTTCATCGTCATGTGCGAGGCTTTCCTCCGCATCCGGCCCCACTTCAGCCTGTGGCTGAAGACCTTCAATATCAAGCCAAAGGTGGTGGGAGGCCAACAAGCAGAATGCGGCGGAGCCATGGTGGGAAAAATGCCCAACGTTATATGGCTCGAGGGCTCCTTCGTGGAGACCATAAAGGGGTGGCAATCGGGGTGGTTCTACATCACCGAGCCGCGCGACACCAACTGGGTGGCGGCCCCCGAGTTTCGATCCGGAATCCCCACGCGGCTCACTTCCTGGAAGGAGAAGGGCCTGTCCTGGGGTTCATCGGTGGAGCTGGACGGACTCCAGAAGTGTATCCGGAACATGACAAGCAAGAAACTTAAGCTTGTCAACATAGTCCAGGTCATGCTCTTCCGCCGGATCCTCCCATGTCAACAACATGATTTCAACTTATGGGAGTTCGACCCGGCCCAGCACCAGACTCTAAGCGAGCTCTTTGACACGACGCACAAAGACGTCTGGAGGGTGTTGTTCAAGGGCGCCGAGGTCCCTCTCCCTCTCACCGAGGACCGCGGGCTAAGCGCAAAGCGCCCTACGAATCCGGTAAGTTCTGTACATCTAGTAGGATATTTATTTCCCATAGCTTAACCATGTGCGGGGTCTGAGCTCCCATGCCTTTGACAGGACTGGGTGGAGGCATCGGAGCAGATTGACTGTCCGGCCCCTCTGCCCGAAGACACTGCAGACGCTTTCCTGATGGAGATGCGGACTTCGGCTCCTTATGAGGTGCCGGAGAAGACCAAGAAGAAGGCCAAGGGAACCCTAAAGAGTTCCCAGCGCCAGGTGGTATCGGACTCATCGTCCGATAACACCGAGACACCCTCCTCCCGTGAAAATGAGGAGAAGGAAGATGAAGATTCTCCCCCTCCAGCCGGGGGAGACAAGAAAAGGAAGGCCGTCCCAACCAGGGAGGCCGAAGGGTCCAGGAAGGGAAGAACTCTCCTTTCGGATTGTCCACCACCGCCGCTGACGGTGAAGACAAGTGGCTGCTCAGAGCCAAGCCCCTGGCGAAGTCGTAAGTATTCGGATACTAGAGTAACTCATAGCATACCTTTGTTGCACTGCTTCTCCCAACGTCGAATATGATTATGCCATCAGCCCCAAGCCTGTATCGATGTATCATCGTCGGACGGTTCCTTGGACTCGTCGGACATGAATAGTGATACACTTCCAACCGCCACCTCTCCTTGCCCTACGGACAATGCCGAGGTACTGTTCAGGGGGCACTAAGCCGGGGGGAGACAGCCCCGGAGGCGCCTCAAGGCGACCTTCCGGACTCCAGGAGCAAAGGGAGCAAGGCTCCCGGGGGCTCCAAGTTCGGCTCTTAGCCGAACACCATGCCAGAACCTCCAGTGGTTCCGGACTCGGGCAGGCGGCCCCCTTCCAAAAGGGGAAAGACACCCGTGCCGGTGACCTCTGTCCATCCAGAGGCACCGGATAACCTGTTGGGAGCGCTTCGCGGCGCTTCCATCGACGAAGAGCACCACACTATTATGAGTGTGGTGATCAAGAAGGTTCAGAACGCCAAGAGCGGACTGACTGAAGCCTGTACCAGCCTTCTAACAGGCTTTGAGGTAAGTATTTAGAATATAGGAAAAATATTACCGCATAGACAGTAGCCCCTAATGCTCTATTTGGTGTTCACAAAGAAAAGCCGAATAGAGGATCAAATAATATATGCAGGAGTCTAATATAAGTATGTCTGTATGCGTATGCAGGCTTCACTGCCGACCTCTGCCGCACTGACTGCGGAGGTCGCTGCACTGAAGCAAGACCTCGAGGGGTCCGAGAAAGAGCTCGGTCTTGCCAAGAGGCAGCTCGAGGAGAACAAAGGTAAGTAATACCTTGTCTATATATATAAAAGAAAATGTGGTTGCGAAATGACAGGATCATCATGAATGTGCCAGGGGCCACGACCGAAGTGGCGACCCTGAAGCAAGCGCTGTCCGAGGCTGAAGACAAAGCGGCCAAGGAGCGCACCGAGCGGGAGAAACAAGAGGCACGGGTGGGCGAGGTGCAGCAAGAGCTCCAGGCTCTCGTGAAGAAGCACGAGGCTTTGGAGCTTGACTCGAAGACGCGAAAGTCCGAGCTCACCGCGTCCCTCGAGAGCACAAAGCATGCCAAGGCCAAAGCCCAAAAGGCCCTCCAGGAGATTGAGGCGATGAGGAGGATAGCGGTGGGTAAGGCATGCAGTATGCAAAGCAAGCATGTGAAAGTAAATTACTTGTTACTTACCCGAGTCCGGAGCTCTCCAGGAGCATTTGCAGATTTGCCCCGCAGTGTGTCGGATGCCGCGAAATTTTACCAGGCCGAGGAGGGAAGCTCGACAGAGAAGCTGTTCTGGTCTCAGTATACTGGGACCGAACACCCGATGCCTATGAGCGACCAACTGAAGCAACTGGTCGAGCTGCACAAGGCGGCCGAACAGGCCATGAAGGGCTTTATAGTCCAGATGTGGCCTGACAACTCCCTTCCCAACAGCTACTTCGGCCTGGTGAGGCGGCTTGTGGATGCCTGCTCGCGGCTGGTAGTCATCAAGCGGTTCGTCTGTATAGAAGGTGCCCGTCGGGCTTTTGCCCGTGCAAAGGTGCACTGGGACAAGATGGACGCTGAGAAGCTGGTGAAGGAGGGGCCGCCGCAGGGCAAGGAGCATCGCCACCCGAAAATGTATTTTGAGGGTGTCCTGAAGGGTGCCCGTCTTGTGGCGGACGAGTGTGCAAAAGATGTAATTTTTGAATGAACTTGCTCGTGTGATCCTGTATTATGAAAACTTGTTCATATGCGCTATGCAACGCTTGTTTGAATTTAAAATATTACCTTCTGTGCGGCTGTTTATCAAATCTGAGAGATGGCCTGTCGTCGGCTTCTGCCCCCATGCCATGAGTGCTGGGGTGTTCGGGATAAACCTGAGCACTCTTTTTCCCATTGTTGGGTCCTTCGAGGGAGGTGCTCAGCACAACGAACAAGGCAACCGGACTATAATGCTTTATCACTCTCACTTAGCCATAGAATTCTACAATTTTAAATTTTGGCGAAGCCCCTAGTATTCGGAAGGCCGAATTCGGGGCGCTATACACGCCTTAAGCCGGACAAAGCCGACTCCTCGCTCTAATCGGCATAAGTCTTTAGGGACTCGAAACCTCTCGAACAGCGACCAGCTCTCGCCTTATCATGATAGTCAGTTTTAGCTCTCTCTACTGAGGTGCTTAGCCCAGCTGAACCAGGGCATAGTCGCAGTAGTTCTCCCAGTGCTACCTTAGCCGTTATAGCGGAACGTAAGGTACCAAAACATGGGAGCCAGGCAAACCCAACTATTGACCCAAGACATGATTCGGAGCTGATGCACATAATGCTATAAGTCCAGGGTGCCGCACCGTCGAAAGTGTTTGAACTTCTCACGCCGTATTATGGGGTATCCTTAAGCCCCTGGCGTATTGGCCGTACCAGAGTGTACGGGTGCTGAATGTCATGAATGAACACACACACACACACACACACACACACACACACACACACACACACACACACACACACACACATATATATATATATATATAAGGTGCGTTAAAGCAGAATGATACAAGTAGTGCAATAAGCAAAAAGTAGGACTATTTGACATGTCCCCTCCAAGGGTAAGCTGAGGAATGGTATTTAAAGCAGGTATTTCACTCGTTGTCAGAGACCACCTGGGAGTTCCATGGGGCGACGTAGCTTTATGCCTCCTTGGTTGTTGCATCGTGTGTCCGGCAACCGTACGGCCGGACAGGGTTTCCAGAGATTAAAGTCCTGAAAGAGAGAAAAATGACAAAGCGGGAAGCCCCTAGTGCGGTTGAGCCGCGTCTTGGGGCGTGCCGTAGTCGTGCCCCCTCCCCACATGTGCCCATGGTATTTTTAATGCGTAATTATGTACGTGTGGCACGGATTTCGCCGTTTGGCTGGTACTGGGGTGGGGGCCGCATTGCTATGCAAGCTCAGAACGTCCCAGGTGGTCTTGTTGCCGATTACTCCGGGCGCGCTTGAAGGTGTCCGGGTCTTTAATCGCCAAACTGGTGGATTGCCTTAAGAGGGTACTTTGCGCTTCTGCTGCGAGGGCCGCAGTGTGCTCCTCCATACGGAGAGAGCGCTCTGTGTTTCCATTGACTGTTATGACCACCCGAGGTCCTGGCATCTTGAGCTTGAGGTATGCATAATGCGGTACCGCATTGAATCTCGCAAATGCGGTTCGCCCGAGTAGTGCATGATAGCCGCTGCGGAACGGGACTATATCGAAGATTAACTCCTCGCTTCAGAAGTTATCCGGGGATCCGAAGACCACTTCTAGTGTGACTGAGCCTGTGTAATGGGCCTCTACACCTGGTATGACGCCTTTGAAGGTCGTTTTTGTGGGTTTGATCCTTGAGGGGTCTATACCCATTTTGCGCACCGTGTCCTGATAAAGCAGGTTCAGGCTGCTGCCACCATCCATAAGGACTCAAGTGAGGTGAAATCCGTCAATGATTGGGTCTAGGACCAGTGCGGCGAATCCTCCATGACGGATACTAGTGGGTGGTCCCTGCGATCAAAGGTGATCGGACAAGAGGAGCATGGGTTGAACTTTGGGGCGACTGGCTCCAACGCATATACGTCCCTTAGCGCACGCTTCCGCTCCCTCTTGGGAATGTGGGTTGCGTATATCATGTTCACCGTCCGCACTTGTGGGGGGAACCTCTTCTGTCCTCCGGTGTTCGGCTGCCGGGGCTCCTCCTCGTCATCGCTATGCAACCCCTTATCTTTGTTTTCGGCATTTAACTTGCCGGCCTGCTTGAACACCCAACAATCCCTGTTGGTGTGGTTGGCTGGCTTGTCGGGGGTGCCGTGTATTTGACATGAGCGATCGAGTATATGGTCCAAACTGGACGGGCCCAGAGTGCTTCTTTTGAATGTCTTTTTCCGCTGACCGGGTTTAGAGCCTTTGAATCCGGTATTGACTGTCGTATCATCGGTATTGTCGCTGTTAATGCGCCACTTGTGTTTGTTGCGACATGACCTGCCATTGCCATCCTTGGTATCCGAAGTACCATGGTTCTTTGATATGTTACTGTTGCGAGCCAGCCAGCTGTCTTCTCCCGCGCAAAAGCGGGCCATGAGTGTCGTGAGGGCTGCCATAGATTTCGGTTTTTCCTGGCCAAGGTGCCGGGCGAGCCACTCGCCGTGGATGTTGTGCTTAAAAGCTGCTAGAGCCTCTGTATCCGGACAGTCGACTATTTGATTTTTCTTTGTTAGGAACCGTGTCCAGAATTGCCTGGCCGATTCCTCTGGCTGCTGAATTATGTGGCTCAAGTCATCGGCATCTGGTGGTCGCACATAAGTGCCCTGGAAGTTGTCAAGGAATGTGGCTTCCAGATCTTCCCAACAACCAATGGATTCTGCTGGCAGGCTGTTGAGACAATGCCGAGATGGTCCTTTGAGTTTAAGTGGGAGGTATTTAATGGCGTGTAGATCGTCACCACGGGCCGTGTGGATGTGCAGGAGGAAGTCCTCGATCCATACCACAGGATCTGTTGTGCCATCGTATGATTCTATATTTACGGGTTTGAAACCATCTGGGATTTGATGATCCATTACTTCGTCCGTGAAGCATAGGGGGTGTGCGGCGCCTCTGTACTGGGCTATATCGCGACGCAGCTCAAATGAGTCTTGTCCGCTGTGTTCAGCCTGACCGGACTTACTTTCACTGTATCCCGTGTGACGGTTATCGTCTCACATAGTGGCGCGCCCTCGCGATCCGTAGATTGATCTTGCATGTTTTGCTTTTTCCTCCAATATGTCTCGCAGGTCTGGCGTATTTCCCCATGTATTGACATTTTTATTTGAGTGGCATCGGGGTGCGGGCTGAACTTTTGGCTGGAATGCCTCTTTATCGCGGCCGCGAGGTGGCCAATCAGCCACGTCATACGCCGGAGATGTAGGTTTTGGTGCTTCCTCCTCCAGTCGGGGTAGCAACCTGCGCTTTGGGTAACTCTTGGAGGGGCGTTCGAGTTTATATTCCTCGGCCGCAAGGACTTCAGTCCTTCTGTCAGCTAGCAAATCTTGATCATCTTGAAGCTGCTGTTGCTTTTTCTTAAGGCTATTTGTCGTGGCTATAAGACGGTGCTTGAAGCGCTCTTGTTCGCCAGGATCCTCAGGCACGACGAATTCGTCATCGTCGAGGCTTGCCTCGTCTTCGGAGGGAGGCATGTAATTATCATCCTCCGCCCCTCCATCTGCCGCTCTCTCGGGAGGGCTGGCTTCTCTATCCTCCTACCCTAAATCTTGCTGGAGGGGATTGTTATCGTCTTCGGCACTGTCCGGAGCGCTATTATCTCTTGTGCCGGTGTCACCACTTTTGCTTTGGCGAGACTTAGAGTGGCGCTGCTGACATCGGCACTTGGGTTGCTTCTTAGAGGGGTCATCCTCCGCTGTCCCGTCGCCATTGCCTTATTTGGGTGTGTCCACCATATATATGTCATATGATGAGGTGGTTGTCCAGTGCCCTGTGGGCAGTGGTTCTTGTTCGCCTCCTGCATCGTCGTCCATGCCGTCGATGTCTTCGGAGTCGAAGTCGAGCATGTCGGTCAAATCATCGACAGTGGCTACTAAGTGGGTGGTGGGTGGGCGGCGAATTTCTTTGTCATCCGCATCCCAATCCTGCCGGACATAGTTCGGCCAGGACTCTCCTGACAAGGAGAGAGACCTTAATGAGTTCAGTATGTCGCCGAAGGGCGAGTGCTGAAAAATATCCGCGGAGGTAAACTCCATGATCGGCGCCCAATCGGATTTGATAGGCATGGGCGCAGGCAGTTCTGAGTCCGTGGCCGGGGAAGAATCCGGTAGTTCGGTGTCACGGCTCCCGTGAAGGGTAAGGTCGATACTGCTCGATCGCCGATGAGAGTGCAGCCTCTGTGGCGGGGTCTATCCACCCGTCCATGGATGGCGCAACTGGCTCCGAATTGAGGGTCAGAGCGGTTGCCGGCGCGATCTCCTGAACACTGTCCAATGGCAGAGCTAAATCATGCTCATCGTGACCGTGTGGCGCACTAGGCAGGGGCTCGAATCCGTCGAAGATCAAGTCTCCGCGGATATCGGCCGTGTAGTTTAAGCTTCCAAACCTGACCTGGTGGCCAGGGGCGTAACTCTCGATTTGCTCTAGATGGCCAAGTGAGTTGGCCTGCAGTGCGAAGCCACCGGACACAAAGATCTGTCCGAGGAGAAAAGTCTCACCCTGAACTGCATCGGTATTGATTATTGAAGGAGCCATCAAGCCTAATGATGACGACACAGAGGAACTCTCAATGAAAGCACCAATGTCGGTGTCAAAACCGGCGGATCTCGGGTAGGGGGTCCCGAACTGTGCGTCTAAGGCGGATGGTAACAGGAGGCAGGGGACACGATGTTTTACCCAGGTTCGGGCCCTCTTGATGGAGGTAAAACCCTACGTCCTGCTTGATTTATTCTTAATAATATGAGTAGTACAAGAGTTGATCTACCACAAGATCGGAGAGGCTAAACCCTAGAAGCTAGCCTATGGTATGATTGTATGTTGTCCTACGGACTAAAACCCTCCGGTTTATATAGACACAGGAAGGGGCTAGGGTTACACAAGGTCGGTTACAAAGGAGGAGATAAACATATCCGTATTGCCTAGATTGCTTTCCACGCCAAGTAGAGTCCCATCCGGACACGGGACGAAGTCTTCAATCTTGTATCTTCATAGTCCAACTGTCCGGCCAAAGGATATAGTCCGGCTATCCGAAGACCCCCTAATCCAGGACTCCCTCAGTAGCCCCTGAACCAGGCTCCAATGACGATGAGTCCGGCGCGCAGTGTTGTCTTCGGCATTGCAAGGCGGGTTCCTCCTCCGAATACACCACGGAAGGATTTGAATACAAGGATAGTGTCTGACCCTGCAAAATAAGTTCCACATACCACCATAAAGAGAATAATATTACCACAAATCTAATCTGCTGACACGTTTTGGCAGCATGACATCACGCCACGGCCAGGTAATCATTTGAACCGTTTTTCCTTGTCCCTGGCCAAAAACTGAAAAAAAATCGGATGAACGTCCGCTACAGGAGACTAATGAACGAAACTGTTCGTTAGTAGATCTAAATGAACAAACATTCGCTAGATAGATCGAACCGAAAAAAATGAAACGAAACCGGGAAAACCGAAAAACCAATCTAGGGTTTTACCGGTTTTTTCGACGAGAACCGGCGACGAACTCCGACAGTCAACGGCGGCGGCTCCGGCGGCGTGGCGTGGCGGCAGCTGTGGAGGCGTGGCGCGACGCAAAGCGATAGACGGCTGGCTCGGGCGGCGGGGTTGGGGCGGGAGGCGGCGGCGGACGGGGTCCAGGAGGCCCCGGGGCGCAGCTTATAAAGGAGGGGGCGGCCTCGGGAGGTGGAGTCCTAGGCGGCGGCGACTCCTCCCGTGTCCTGGCCGGACTCGGGGAAGGCGGCGGCGGCGTGGCTGGGCCTAGCCTGGCTCGGCTGGGCTGGCCCAGTTAGGCTGTAGTTGACTTTTTTTATTCAAACAGCGCAACAAAAAAAATCAAAATAAAATAAAATCCTAAAAAATTCCAGAAACAATTTTCTCCGCCCCTCCTAATAAATAGGCTTAGGTGAACATTTTTCTGGACCTAAATGCCTAAAATAAAAATAAAGTTTTAGCATTAACAAAATAATTAAACACGCAAATAAAATCAAAAAAAATATTTTATTCAAAATTAAATTTCCAATATTTCTTTGCTGTTTTTTAAGAATTCATATTATCCTCTCTCATTATTTTATTTATTTTCAAATATTGGAAAAATATTTTGAATAAATCACTTTGATCTAGTTTGCAAATCTTGAAAATTCAAAAATGGATTTTTGAGAAAACTTCCAACTCTCTCAACTGGTCCTTGAGTTGCTTAAGGTTTCTAGGATCAAAGATTCAAATAAAACAAATTCCAAAATGCATAAATGATGGATGATATGAATGATCTAAATAACATCCAAATTGAAAATTGGGATGTTACACCCATCAGAAGGGATCATGCATATGTTACAAAATTCACTAAGTGGTATCTGATGGTTTTTAGCATATAAGTCAAAGCTAACTTCAGGAGGATTATTCCTAGGCAGGAAAGTAAAGCTTTGAACAAAAATGTTTGTGAGCATTTGGTGCTGTTCACACTCATCTGCAATGAAGTCGGTGAGGCCGGCATTCACAGCATATTGCATGAACTCCTGAAGGATTCCAGCCTCTTCCAGGAACGTGATGTGCGGCCATTCACATGGCCGTACCTCCGCCAACCTCCGAGGATGGAGATCACTATTAGATGACTCCCCAATAACACCCTTGGAATTCTTCTTGGAGCCAAACTTCCTAAAGATATTCATGGTTTTCCTATGAACAAAATTCTGAAATTTATTAGCACACAAAATTTTCTCAACATAACTTCACAAAAATGATACCAACTACTCATAGTGATACATAGAGGCCATAGCAAGCATTCAAACTACTTAGAACACTAAGAATTCAACATGCAAGCACATCTACAACAACACCAAGAGTAGACAATTATTCAAAATATAAACCACAAAAACAAAAACTAATTGGACAAATGGTGGAGTCACATACCAGGCAACAATCCCCCGAAACAGTTTCGGAAACGGAGCTTCGAGCAAAGAGATCGAAATCCATGGGTTTGAGGGCAAGAACACGGGAGAGAGAGCAATGGAGATTTTTTTCTGGAGGTAGGTGATGATGTGGTGTAAAGAGATAAGTGAGAGGGCCCATGTGGGGACCATAACCCACTAGGGGGTGCCTGGGGGTGCTAGCACACCCAGGTGGGTTGTGCCCATCTGGTGCACCTCCCTCTGATGTTATTTGCACCAAAAATTCTTAAATATTCAGAAGAAATCATATTAAATTTTCAGGGCATTCTAAGAACTTTTATTTTTGGGCCATTTTTTATTGCACGGGAAAATCAGAAAACAGACAAAACATGGCATTTTATTTTATTTAACTAATAAAAATAGATAATAAAAAGTAGGGACAGAAAGTAGTGCTTACTAAATTCATCAACTTCATACAGCTAAAAAATGATTCATTAACAACTACTTTCGATTAGCATGAAACCGAAGAACTTTCATAAATGACTAAGTTATCTCAATGGGGATATGAATGTCCCCAACAATAAGCATTTCATATTTCTTTTTGGCAGTAGGTAGAGGTATTTGAAAACTTCCAATAGTGATTGTCGGAGATTTTTCAATTACATTAATACCATTCACTTGGAATTGTTTCTTCAGAAGGTGCACCGTATGCTCATTACCATTGATATGAAAAGTGATCTTGCTTTTATTGCAATTAATAACATCCCTTGCAGTATTCAAGAAGGGTCTACCAAGGATAATCGACATGTTGTCGTCCTTGGGCATCTCAAGTATAACAAAGTCAGTCAAAATAGTAACATTAGCAACAACAACGGGCACATCCTCACAGATACCGATAGGTATGGCAGTTGATTTGTCAGCCATTTGCAAAGATATTTCAGTAGGTGTGAGTTTATTCAGATCAATTCTTTTATATAAATATAAAGGCATAACACTAACACCAGCTCCTAAATCACACAAAGCGGTTTTCACATAATTCTTTTTGATAGAGCAAGGTATAGTTGGTATTCCCGGATCTCCAAGTTTTTTAGGTACTCCATCTTTAAAAGTATAATTAGCAAGCATAGTGGAGATTTCAACTTCCGGTATTTTCCTCTTATTTGTGATGATGTCTTTCATATACTTTGCATAAGGAGGCATTTTCAAGATATCAGTCAAGCGAGTACGCAAAAAGACTGGCCTCAGCATTTCAGCAAAGCGTTCAAATTCTTCATCATCATTCTTTTTAGTTGACTTAGGTGGAGAAGGCATAGGAAAGAGAACCCACGGTTGTCTTTTTTTACCGTGTTTTCTAGCCAGAAAGTCTCTTTTGTCATATCTTTTATTCTTAGGTTGTGGGTTATCAAGATCAACAGATGGTCCTATCTCAACATCATTGTCTGGTTCTTTATTATTTGGTTGAGTATCTTCATGAACATTAGCATTATATTTTTCACTATCACTAGGTGAGTGTTCATTACCTCACTGGGTTTCAGCATCTGAGATAGAAGTTTCATTATCATTGTCAGTAGGTTTTTCTATTTCAGGTTCACTAGGAGCATGTGAAGTCCTATCATTCTTCCTTTCCTTTTTCTTTCTAGAAGAACTAGGTGCACTAGTGTTAGCTCTTTGTGAATCTTGTTCAATTCTTTTAGGGTGTCCCTCAGGATAAAGTGGTTCCTGAGTCATTTTACCTACTCTAGTTGCAACCCTAACAGCAAAGTCATGCATATTATTATTCATTTCATCAAGCAACTCTCTTTGAGATTTAGCAACTTGTTCTAACTGAGTTTGAACCATAGAAGCATGCTTTCCAACACCTCTAACATAATTTGATATTCTAAATAACAAGTCACTCAAGCGAGCAATCATATCAAAATTGTATTTCAATTGTTTCATAACATTTGCATTGAAGTGATCTTGTTTTCTAATGTATTTTTCAAACTCATAAAGGCATTGACTAGGATGCATATTGTGAGTATTGTCATTATCATTGAACTTCATAAGCGAATTTACCTCTACCACCTTAGGCAGTGGTGGTGTATTAAGCCCATGTATTTCTTCAATAGGAGGTAAAAATTTAACATCCTCAGCTTTAATACCTTTTTCCTTCATAGATTTCTTTGCCTCTTGCATATCTTCGGGACTGAGATATAATATACCCCTCTTCTTCGGAGTGGGTTTAGGCGGTGGTTCAGGAATAGTCCAATCATCATAATTTTTCAATATGTTATTCAATAATTCCTCAGCTTGTCCAACATTTCATTCGCTAAAAACACAACCAACACAACTATTTAGGAAGTCCCTAGAAGCATCGGTTAGTCCATTATAGAAGATATCAAGTATTTCATTTTTCTTAAGAGGGTGATCAGGCAAAGCATTAAGTAATTGGCAAAGCCTCTCCCAAGCTTGTGGGAGACTCTCTTCTTTAGTTTGCACAAAGTTAAATATTTCCTGCAAGGCAGCTTGTTTCTTATGAGCAAGGAAACATTTTTCAGGGAAGTAATAAATCATATCCTAGGGACTACGCACACAACCAGGAGCAAGAGTATTGTACCAAGCTTTAGCATCACCCTATAATGAGAAAGGAAATAATTTGAGAATAAAGTAATAGCGAGTTTTCTCATCATGAGTGAAAAGGGTGGCTATGTCATTCAACTTAGTAAGATGTGCCACAACAGTTTCAGTTTCATAAGCATGGAAAGGATCAGATTCAACCAAAGTAATTAACCCTGGGTCGATAGAGAATTCACAATCCTTATCATCAATAAGATAGGTGAAGTAGCAAACTAGGATATCACTTCATTCTAGCATTCAGAGATTTTTCTTTATACTTGCATGATGATTTATCTAGATCATCTCTATCATTGCAAGGAAGAATATCTCTAGTTGTTTCTTCACTCATAACATAACCTTCAGGTACCTTAGGCAATTCATATCTAGGAAGGCTAGTTCTAGTAGGTGTTTCAGGAGATTCAGTTTCAAGCTCATCATCAGATTCAACAACATCATGTTGTATAACTCTAGCAATTTGTTTATCAAGAAATTCACCAAGTGGCACATCATCATTAAGAAAGTTACTAGCATCATCATAAGCATTATCCATAGCAGAAGTAGCATCATCAACACCTTGCGACATATCAAAATTAATAACATGTGGTGGTGTTGCAAGTTTACTTATAACAGAAGGTGAATCTAAAGCAGAACTGGATGGCAGTTCCTTAATTCCCTCCTGTCTTTGAGGGAAATATCTTAGTCTTAGAATCCTTCACATTCTTCATAGTGATAATATGTTAATAATCCCAAGTGACTCAACAAATATAGCTATGCTCCCTGGCAACGGTGCCAGAAAAAGGTCTTGATAACCCACAAGTATAGGGGGTCGCAACAGTTTTCGAGGGGAGAGTATTCAACCCAAATTTGTAGATTCGACACAAGGGGAGCGAAAGAATATTTGGAGGTATTAGCAGCTGAGTTGTCAATTCAACCACATCTGGAGATTAATTATCTGCAGCCAAGTGATCAGTAGCAAAGTAATATGATAGTTTTGTTAGTAGTAGTAGCAGCAGCAATAGTAAAAGTAATAGTGATGATAGTAATTTTGTAGCAAGTGTAACAGTGATGATAGCAGTAGTAACTTAGCAAGAACAATATAAAGTAAATTCATAGGCATTGAATCGGTGACTTGTTGGATGATATTCATCATGAGACAGTTATAACCTAGGACGATACGACACTAGCTCCAGTTCATTGATATAATGTAGGCATGTATATCGTAAATAGTCATACATGCTTTATTGAAAGAACTTGCATGACATCTTTTGTCCTACCCTCCCGTGGCAGCGGGGTCCATATTGGAAACTAAGGGATATTAAGGCCTCCTTTTAATAGAGAACCGAAACAAAGCATTATCACATAGTGAATACATGAACTCCTCAAACTATGGTAATCACCGGAAGAAGTCCCGGTTTTTGTCACTAAGGGGTTACCAGATCATAACACATAGTAGGTGACTATAACTTGCAAGATCGGATCTAGAACATGGATATAATGGTGATAACATAAACGGTTCAGATCTGAAATCATGGCACCCAGGCCCAAAGTGATAAGCATTAAGCATGTCAAAGTCATAGCAACATCAATCTAAGAACATAGTGGATACTAGGGATCAAGCCCTAACAAAACTAACTCGAGTACATGATGAATCTCATCCAACTCCTCACCGACCAGCGAGCCTATGAAGGAATTACTCACTCTCGGCGGGGAGCATCATGGAATTGGCGATGGAGAAGGGTTGGTGATGACGAAGAACGAAGAACCCCTCTCCGGAGCCCCAAACGGACTCCAGATTTACCCTCCCGAGGAAGAATAGGGCTTGGCGGCGGCTCCATCTCATGGATCACGATAATTCTTTCTCCCTGATTTTTTTCTCCGAAAATAGGATTTTATAGCGTTGGTTTCAGGGTCTGTGGGGCCACCAGGTGGGGACAACCCACCTGGGCGCGCCAGGAGAGGGGGGCGCGCCCTGGTGGGTTGTGCCAACCCAGGTGCCCCTCTCTGGTAGGTCTTGGCTCCAGAAATTCTTATATATATTATATAAAAATTCCTTGCAAAGTTTCGTTCCATTCCGAGAACTTTTATTTCTGCACAAAAACAACACCATGGTAGTTCTGCTGAAAACAGCATCAGTCCGGGGTTAGTTTCATTCAAATCATGCAAATTAGAGTCAAAAACAAGAGGAAAAGTGAAAATGCTAGTTATCGACTAGAGGGGGGGTGAATAGGAAATTTCTATGGAAGTCTTCAAAACACGGAGGCTTTGAAGACAAACGATAGAAATGAACCTATTGATATGTAGCGGAAGGTAGACTACACTAGACAAGCTATAGTCAAGTAAGCAATAAAGTGAAAGCACGAAGACTATCAGCAACTAGGTAGTATGGATCAGGATGGAAGATAGTATGAAGCCAAACAACAACAGTCTTCACACAGTGAAGTCAATCAGATCATGCAAGCAGGCAATGCCTTCACGAAGACAGCTGTAAAGTAAAGAGATGAGAAGGATAGAACCAGTTGCTTGGAGAGGAAACAAATTTGGTAGACCAGTTCTAGTTGCTGTGACAAATGTACGTCTGGTTAGGGAGGCTGAGATTCAACTCACAAGACCGCGGCTTCACCTTATTCCCCTTTAGCTAAGGACACACAGTCCTCTCCCAATCACTCTGGTAAGTCTTCAAGGTAGACTTCCAAACCTTCACAAACTTCTGTCACCGGCGATCCACAATGACTCTTGGATGCTCAGAACGCAACACCTAACCGGCTGGGGGATTCACAGTCCTCAAGTGTAACAAGTCTTCAGATCACGCAAACAAAAAGACTTCAGTGATGCCTAACACTCTTTGGCTCTGGGTGTTTTGGGCTTTGTCTGCGCAATGATCTCTCTCTCAAATGCTTCGAAGGTGGGTTGCTCTCAAATGACAAAAGCCGTGCACTAACCCTGAGCAGCCAACAATTTATGGTGTAGGGGGTGGGCTATTTATAGCCAGGAGGCAACCCAACCTGATTTGTCCGAAATGACCCTGGGTCACTAAGGAACTGACATGTGTCCAATGATCAGATTTCAAACACACGCGACAGTTTGACTTGGGCTACAAGTAATGCTGACTTATCCAGCTCTGGATAAGATTTGCTCTCATTGTCTTCACTCAAAGACGTATGATTTGATTGAGCATCACATCAGTCACTCTGACTTTGTTAACTTGGACCCCACTTAACAGTACGGTGGTTCCTATGACTCAACAAAGAAGAAAAGGAAACTACGAAACAACTATGTCTTCGCACTCCTTAGTCTTCATGCGATGTCTTCTCATGTCATAGTCTTTAATGTGAATCTCTTCACAGATCACCATTGTCTTCAATGTCTTCACACATTTTTAGGGGTCATCTCTGGTAGGTAAACCGAATCAATGAGGGACTACTACATGTGTTATCCTACAATTCTCACAAACACATTAGTCCCTCAACCAAGTTTGTCGTCAATACTCCAAAACCATCTAGGGGTGGCACTAGATGCACTTACAATCTCCCCCTTTTTGGTAATTGATGACAAACTGGTTGAAGTTTTCAATGGGGATAAAAGTATGTGAAAGTTAAGAATTCAGGCATTGTCTTCATAAGTAGCAAAAGGCTCCCCCAGAAGATGTGCATATAAGTAGTTTGCTTTTGAATGCAAATGCACATGGCATGTTTTACTTGGTGGAGATCCTCTTCAACTTATGAAGACAATTCATCATGCATATACATATATAATGAAGATAATGACATGCATAATGAAAAATGGACATCTGCGGAATGACTTCATGCAAAATTTATCATCGCATCATAGAGTAGTAGAAAAAGTAGCAGACGACCATCGAGTTTAAGTGTTACAACCCAAAGAACCAAATGTATCAAAAGACGAGAGTTGTAAACAGTTGGAAAAAATAGTGCAACCACCCATAAGGACCCGCTTGAAGACTATCAACTCATATGCTTCTCCCCCTTTTGTCAGTAATGACCAAAAAGGTTTGAAGACATAGATCATCTACTTGTTCCCATCAGGAGTAGATGAAGGAGCAGGGTCGATGTTGGAGTTCGGTGGTGCAGTGTCGAGATGCAGCGAAGCCATGGTTGGTGAAGTGGCGTCGTCTTCTTCATCGATGACTCTCACAACAACAGTTGCAGCCGAAGACGAGTACTCATAATCTTCTATTGATGGAGTGCGGTGCCAGCTTGCATTGCGTGGAGGTCTGGAATCAAATTTGAAGCCCTCAGTGAAGCCATCTTCGCGAAGATCTTCTTCTGGGCATAGTAGCATGAGACTCTTCCAGGACCGCCAACAGGCTTCATGGGCAACGAACGAGTTCTTGGTGGCCAAGTTTCTGATGTGATTAACGTCCACCAAGATACTCTGCATCTGACGCTTTAGCCAGTCATGATGCTTATCCTTCTTCTGATGTAAGGCCACAAGAAGCTCTCGGTCATTGAGTGCACGAGAACGCTTCTGAGGCCTTTGAGCAATTGTACTGTCAGTGGCTTCGGTGTTTGCATGATGGGGCACACACATAGTGCCAGCCAGAGGATAAGCAGGAGTTGCAGCATTGGGACATGAATTCCTTCTATTGGTTGCGTGAAGCTTTGATGATCAACATTATTAAGATATAGAGGCTCCTTGGAAGGCTCTGGGTAGATGGCTTCGATGGACAGATCAACCTCAGGCAGAAAGACAAGATGGTTGCGCGCCGAGGGTTGATAGTCAACAGAAGAGTGGAGCTTGATCAGGCACATCGCCCATGGAGCATAAAACTTCAGGCCAAACAGATCAATCCCAGATGCATCAAGTTGTCTGATGAAGAAATCCTGGATGTTGAATCTGATGCCATTGATGATGTAAAACACCAAAGTCTTCATGGCTCCTTCAAGTTTGGCTTCAGCCGAGTGTCCCTTGATTGGCCATAGAGTATGCCACAGAATATGATAGACTGTGCATGGCAAGTACTCGAGGTCTTTGATGAAGAGTTCCTTCGGATATTTGGCATCAAAAGGCAATGGCTTCATCATACTCAGCATCTCACTCATATTGGGTTTAGGCCTCTGGAAGATACTCTGCAATTCATCGCGATGACGCTGACAACCAGGCTCATAGAGCTTGCCTGGAGTGGGAAGGGAAGTAAGTTCGATGATGTCTTGAGCTTTGGCTTCATGATGCACATCTCCTGTCATCCACTCAAGAATCCATGTCTTCGGATCCTTGTTGTAGCCGCGAATATGAAGTGTTGCATAGAATTGCAGCAGAAGCTCTTCATTCCAGTGCTCTTTGTCCGTAACTGTCGGTGTCAAAACAGATGGATCTCAGGTAGGGGGTCCCAAACTGTGTGTCTAAGTTCAATGGTAACAGGAGACAGGGGACACAATGTTTGCCCAGGTTCGGGCCCTCTCTATGGAGGTAATACCCTACGTCCTGCTTGATTGATCTTGATGAATATGAGTATTACAAGAGTTGATCTACCATGAGATCATAGTGGCTAAACCCTAGAAGTCTAGCCTGTATGACTATGATAATGAATCCCCCCCTCCGGACTAAGTCCTCTGGTTTATATAGACACTGGGAGGATCTAGGGTTACATGAGGTCGATTACAAAGAAAGGAATCTACATATTTGGTCGCCAAGCTTGCCTTCCATGCCAAGGTGAGTCCTATCCAGACACAGGTGGAGTCTTCGGTCTTCACGTCTTCACAGCCCATCAGTCCGACCCATTACTAACAGGCTGGATGCTCGAGGACCCCTTAGTCCAGGACTCACTCAGTAGCCCCTAAACCTGGCTTCAATGACAAGGTATCCGGTGCGTAGATCTGTCTTCGGCATTGCAAGGCGGGTTCCTCCTTCCGAACTCCAAGATAGTCTTCGGACAAAACAAATGTGTCCGGATCTGCAACACATAGCTGTAGAGAGTATAATATTTCACGAATCCAATCTACCGACCACTTTAGTAACGTGACGTCATGCTTGCCCGATTGTTATTTTGAACCGTTTCCCGTCCTGCCGTTCCACGTTTCGGGGCGTGGTTTTTGTTGGCACGTCCTGTCGAAGCAAATATCGTGTCCCCTTATCACGAGATTCTCATCAATACAAACATGGGTAACCCAACCATCCCGCGGGAAAGATTCCTTAGGAATAGGCAGGTTATCAGGCTTAGGAGGAGGCGTTCAATACCTGCTGCCTTTATAAAGGAACCAAGGGCCGTCTTTTTTATGTCAAGCCTCTCCTCAGCCTTCCCAACCACGAGTTCTAGCACCCAAGGTACGACTTCATTGCTTCAAGCCTCCCCATCATGTCAGGACCCAACCCTCAAGGCCGATGGGTGGCTTCCTCCATTACAGAGGAGGATATTGCGAAGCTTCAAGCGGCCAGATTCATGACCGCGGAGATCCACCATAGGCTTCTCGCTCAAGGACATGTTATTCCGACCCCTAGATCTGGCGAGAGGGTCGTATTCATCTCCCACTTCCTCCAAGGGCTAGGGTTTGCTCTTCACCCCTTCGTCCGGGGGCTAATTTTTTATTACGGACTAGATTTTCATGATCTATCTCCGGACTCTTTCCTCCATGTCTCGGTGTTTATCATTACATGTGAGGCCTTGATACGTCTCCAACGTATCTATAATTTTTGATTGCTCCATGCTATATTATCTACTGTTTTGGATGTTTATGGGCTTTATTATACACTTTTATATCATTTTTTGGGACTAACCTATTAACCCAGAGCCCAGTGCCAGTTTCTGTTTTTACCTTGTTTTAGAATATCGCAGAAAAGGAAAACCAAATGGAGTCCAATTGACCTGAAACTTCACGGAACTTATTTTTGGATCAGAAGAAGCCCAGAAGACTTGGAGTGCATGTTAGGGGATCTACGAGGAAGCCACGAGGCAGGGGGGCATGCCCACCCCCTAGGCGCGCCCTCCACCCTCAGGGGCCCCTCGTGCCCCCCTGACGTACTTCTTCCACCTATATATCTCCATATACCCTAAAAACATCCGAGAGCACAATAGATCGGGAGTTCCGCCGCCAGAAGCCTCCGTAGCCACCGAAAGCCAATCTAGACCCGTTCCGGCACCCTGCCGGAGGGGGCAATCCTTCTTCGGTGGCCATCTTCATCATCCCGGTGCTCTCCATGACGAGGAGGGAGTAGTTCTCCCTCGGGGCTGAGGGTATGTACCAGTAGCTATGTGTTTGATCTCTCTCTCTCTCTCTCTCTCTCGTGTTCTTGAGGTGATATGATCTTGATGTATCGCGCGCTTTGCTATTATAGTTGGATCTTATGATGTTTTCTCCCCCCTCTACTCTCTTGTAATGGATTGAGTTTTCCCTTTGAAGTTATCTTATCGGATTGAGTCTTTAAATATTTGAGAACACTTGATGTATGTCTTGTCGTGCGTATCTATGGTGACAATGGGATATCACGTGATTCAGTTGATGTATGTTTTGGTGATCAACTTGCGGGTTCCGCCCATGAACCTATGCATAGGGGTTGGCACACGTTTTCGTCGTGATTCTCTGGTAGGAACTTTGGGGCACTCTTTGAGGTTCTATGTGTTGGTTGAATAGATGAATCTGAGATTGTGTGATGCATATCGTATAATCATACCCACGGATACTTGAGGTGACATTGGAGTATCTAGGTGACATTAGGGTTTTGGTTGATTTGTGTCTTAAGGTGTTATTCTAGTACGAACTCTAGGGCTGTTTGTGACACTTATAGGAATAGCCCAACGGATTCATTGGAAAGAATAACTTTGAGGTGGTTTCGTACCCTACCATAATCTCTTCGTTCGTTCTCCGCTATTAGTGACTTTGGAGTGACTCTTTGTTGCATCTTGAGGGATAGTTATGTGATCCAATTATGTTATTGTTGTTGAGGGAACTTGCACTAGCGAAAGTATGAACCCTAGGCCTTGTTTCAACGCATTGCAATACCGTTTATGCTCACTTTTATCATTAGTTACTTTGCTGTTTTTACATTTTCAGATTACAAAAACCTTTATCTACTATCCATATACCACTTGTATCACCATCTCTTCGCCGAACTAGTGCACTTATACAATTTACCATTGTATTGGGTGTGTTGGGGACACAAGAGACTCTTTGTCATTTGGTTGCAGGGTTGCTTGAGAGAGACCATCTTCATCCTACGCCTCCTACGGATTGATAAACCTTAGGTCATCCACTTGAGGGAAATTTGCTACTGTCCTACAAACCTCTGCACTTGGAGGCCCAACAACGTCTACAAGAAGAAGGTTGTGTAGTAGACATCAAGCTCTTTTCTGGCGCCGTTGCCGGGGAGGTGAGTGCTTGAAGGTATATCTTTAGATCTTGCAATTGAGTCTTTTAGTTTCTTGTTTTATCACTAGTTTAGTTTATAAAAGAAAACTATAAAAAATGGAATTGAGTTTGTCTCATACGCTTCATCTTTTTAATATCTTTCATGAGTATGATGGAAAGGAAAATTGTGCCAAAGTGTTAGAAGAAGAATGCATTAAAATATTTGGCACTAAATATTTGAATGATGAGCATGATCGCAATGTTGTTAGTATGAACTCCTTGAATATCCATGGTACTAATGATGATTGCACTAGTTATGATGAAAATGTCTCCTATAAACACGTCAATTTTTGTGGAGTGCATTGGGTTTGCAAGTACATACCAAATAGGGAAGATAGATATTGCAAGAGGCATAAGTACTTAGAAACTAAATTGTTGCAAGAAAGTCTTGATGATTGTGCTGAAAATTTAAATTTTCTTTGCCGTACTTGTGGACTTTGCAATGAAAGTGGTCATTTAGCTATCCGATGCAAATTGTTTCATGATCTAATTGTGTCCAAAAATTGTGATGAGTTGATTTCCCTTGCACATTATAATGAACTTAGCTTGCTTATGGGTTGTGGAGAAATGAAACATATAACTGGGCATCTTTCAGAATTTCCCGTTATAAACTTCTTGGTTTTGATCTAGAGGAAATTTATATGTATTGTGCGGTGAATTGCATTGAAAATACTTATATTGCCAAATACATAAAGAAAAGAAAGCAAAGATAAGATGAAGAGAATACTAATGAAAGGGAAGAGACTTCCCAATATCCTTATATTATTTCTTATGATGAATCAGGTAACGAGGAGGAGCCTCCTATTCAACCAATCTCATTAATAAGGAGCTCCAAAAAGAGGATTGAACCCACACATGATGTGGTGAAGAAGAAGAAAAGAAAAAGGAAGAGAGGTAAAAAGATATCTCTCCCAAATAATGCAGCTCCTATTACTATTGTGCCTCATGAAAATATAATTGTGGAAGATAATGATACTTCTTATGATCTTGAAAATCTTTTTGACACTTGCTTGGAAGAATATGATAATTGCTATACTCTTGGTGCTATCTATACTATTGTTGATGAAAGTGGTTATGCTTATGATATGAAAAGGCCCAAGCTTGGGGATGCTATGTTTGATGAAAATGATGTTTTTGAGAATATATTTGCTGCAATTAATGTTTGTCCCAAGCTTGGGGATGCTACGTTTAATGAAGATGATATTTTTAGTCTCCCAAGTTTTGATATGCAAATTTATAACGATGATAGCATGCCTCCTACTTATGATGATTATTGTGATGATACTTATGCTATAAAAAGTGGTGATTATATTTATAAAACTTGTCATGATTATGGTTACCCCTTTTCTGAACATTACTCTTTTAATGTGGAAACAATTTTTAGTATTCGAGTTTCTTATGATACTCCCACTATTCCGAATGAGAAGAATTTTGCTTATGTAGAGAGTAATAAAATTTCTATGCTTGTAGATCATGAAAAGAATGCTTTAGGTGCTAGTTATATTGTTGAATTCATTCATGATGCTACTGAAAATTATTATGAGGGAGGAACATATGCTTGTAGGAATTACAATAATATCAAGTTTCCTCTCTATGTGCTTAAAGTTTCCAAGTTATGCTTGTTTTGCCTTCCTATGCTAGTTGATTATCGTCCCCATAAATTGTTTGCTCACAAAATCCCTATGCATAGGAAGTGGGTTAGACTTAAATGTATTGGCAATATTCTTCATGATGCTCTCTGTATGTTTCAATTCTTATCTTTTATGTGAGCATCATTGAAATCATCATGCCTAGCTAGGGGCGTTAAACGATAGCGCTTGTTGGGAGGCAACCCAATTGTTTTTGTTCCTGTTTAGTAACAAATAATTCATCTAGCCTCTGTTTAGATGTGGTTTTATGCTTTTAATTAGTGTTTGTGCCAAGTGGAACCTTTGGGAAGACTTGGGGAAAGTCTTGTTGATCATGCTGTGAAAACAGAAACTTTAGCACTCACGAGAATTGCTGCCATTTTTATTTGGAAAGTTCTATTTAGTTAATTATTTTTGCAGATGATTAAAAGATAAATTCCTCAGGTCCATCAATTTATTTGAGAATTTTATGAGTTCCACAAGTATACGTTTGATCCAGATTACTACAGACAGTTCTGTTTTTCACAGATTCTGTTTTTCATGTGTTGTTTACTTATTTTGATGAATCTATGGATAGTAAAAGAGTTTATAAACCATAGAGAATTGGAATACAGTAGGTTTAAGACCAATATAAATAAATAATGAGTTTATTACAGTACCTTGAAGTGGTTATTTATTTTCTTATACTAACAGAGCTTACGAGTTTTCTGTTAAGTTTTGTGTTGTGAAGTTTTCAAGTTTTGGGTAAGGATTCGATGGACTATGGAATAAGGAGTGGCAAGAGCCTAAGCTTGGGGATGCCCAAGGCAACCCAAGGTAATATTCAAGGATAGCCAAGAGCCTAAGCTTGGGGATGCCCCGGAAGGCATCCCCTCTTTCGTCTTCGTTCATCGGTAACTTTACTATTTAGTTTTGCTTGCTGTTTGAATAAAATACCAAGATCTGAAGTTATTAAATGTTAGAGAGTCTTCACATAGCTGCATAATTATTCGACTACTCATTGATCTTCACTTATATCTTTTGGAGTAGTTTGTTGTTGCTCTAGTGCTTCACTTATGTCTTTTTAAAGCATGGTGGTAGTTTTGTTTCGAAGAAATAGATGAACTCTGATGCTTCACTTATATCTTTTTGAGAGTTTTAAATAGCATGGTAATTTGCTTAAATAATCCAAATATGCTAGGCATCCAAGAATAGTAAAAACTTTCATATAGAGTATTGAATACTAAGAGAAGTTTGATGCTTGATGATTGTTTTGAGATATGGAGGTAATAATATCAAAGTCGTGTTAGTTGAATATTTGTGAATTTGAGAAATGCTTGTGTTGAAGTTTGCAAGTCCCGTAGCATGCACGTATGGTAAACGTTGTGTAACAAATTTGAAACATGAGGTGTTATTTGATTGTCTTCCTTATGAGTGGCGGTCGGGGACGAGCAATGGTCTTTTCCTACCAATCTATCCCCCTAGGAGCATGCACGTAGTGCCGAGGTTTTTGATGACTTGTAGATTTTTGCAATAAGTATGTGAGTTCTTTATGACTAATGTTGAGTCCATGGATTATACGCACTCTCACCCTTCCATCCTTGCTAGCCTCTTCGGTACCGTGCATTGCCCTTTCTCACATTGAGAGTTGGTGCAAACTTCGCCGGTGCATCCAAACCCCGTGATATGATATGCTCTATCACACATCAACCTCCTTATATATTCCTCAAAACAGCCACCATACCTACCTGTTATGGCATTTCCATAGCCATTCCGAGATATATTGCCATGCAACTTTCCACCATTCCATTTATTATGACACGCTTCATCATTGTCATATTGCTTTGCTTGATCATGTAGTTGACATCGTATTTGTGTCAAAGACACCTCTCATAATTCTTTCATACATGTCACTCATGCATCATCGCAATCCCAGTACACCGCCGGAGGCATTCATATAGAGTCATATCTTGTTCTAGTATCGAGTTGTAAATAAATAGAAGTGTGATGATCATCATTTTCTAGAGCATTGTCCCAAGTGAGGATAAAAAGAAAGGCCATAAAAAAGAGAAGGCCCAAAAAAAGGGAGATAAAGGCCATAAAAAAAAGAAGGCCCAAAAAAATGAGAGAAAAAGAGAGAAGGGACAATTCTACTATCCTTTTCCACACTTGTGTTTCAAAGTAGCACCATAATCCTCATGATAGAGAGTCTCTTGTTTTGTCACTTTCATATACTAGTGGGAATTTTCATTATACAACTTGGCTTGTATATTCCAACAATGGGCCTCCTCAAGTGCCCTAGGTCTTCATGAGCAAGCAAGTTGGATGCACACCCACTTAGTTTCTTTTGTTGAGCTTTCATACATTTATAGCTCTAGTGCATCCGTTGCATGGCAATCCCTACTCCTTGCATTAACATCAATCGGTGGGCATCTCCATATCCCATTGATTAGCCTCGTTGATGTGAGACTTTCTCCTTTTTTTTCTTCTCCACATAACCCCCCTCATTATATTATATTCCACCCATAGTGCTATGTCCATGGCTCGCGCTCATATATTGCGTGAAAGTTTATAGGTTTGAGATTACTAAAGTATGAAACAATTGCTTGGCTTGTCATCGGGGTTGTGCATGATGAGAGCATTCTTGTGTGACAAAAATGGAGCATGACTAAACTATATGATTTTGTAGGGATGAACTTTCTTTGGCCATGTTATTTTGAGAGGACATAATTGCTTAGTTAGTATGCTTGAAGTATTATTATTTTTATGTCAATATGAACTTTTATCTTGAATCTTTCAGATCTGAATATTCATGCCACAATTAAGAAGAATTACATTGAAATTATGCCAAGTAGCACTCCGCATAAAAAATTCTATTTTTATCATTTACCTACTCGAGGACGAGCATGAATTAAGCTTGGGGATGCTGATACGTCTCCAACGTATCTATAATTTTTGATTGCTCCATGCTATATTATCTACTGTTTTGGATGTTTATGGGCTTTATTATATACTTTTATATCATTTTTTGGGACTAACCTATTAAACTAGAGCCTAGTGCCAGTTTATGTTTTTACCTTGTTTTAGAATATCACAGAAAAGGAAAACCAAACGGAGTCCAATTGACCTGAAACTTCACAGAACTTATTTTTGGATCAGAAGAAGCCCAGAAGACTTGGAGTGCACGTCAGGGGATCTACGAGGAAGCCACGAGGCAGGGGGGCGCGCCCACCCCCCTGAGCGCGCCCTCCACCCTCGAGGGCCCCTTGTGGCCCCCCTGACGTACTTCTTCCACCTATATATCTCCATATACCCTAAAAACATCCGGGAGCACAATAGATCGGGAGTTCTGCCGCCAGAAGCCTCCGTAGCCACCGAAAGCCAATCTAGACCCGTTCCGGCACCCTGCCGGAGGGGGCAATCCTTCTCCGATGGCCATCTTCATCATCCCGGTGCTCTCCATGACGAGGAGGGAGTAGTTCTCCCTCGGGGCTGAGGGTATGTACCAGTAGCTATGTGTCTGATCTCTCTCTCTCTCGTGTTCTTGAGGTGATACGATCTTGATGTATCGCGCGCTTTGCTATTATAGTTGGATCTTATGATGTTTTCTCCCCCCTCTACTCTCTTGTAATGGATTGAGTTTTCCCTTTGAAGTTATCTTATCGGATTGAGTCTTTAAAGATTTGAGAACACTTGATGTATGTCTTATCGTGCGTATCTGTGGTGACAATGGGATATCACGTGATTCACTTGATGTATGTTTTGGTGATCAACTTGCGGGTTCTGCCCATGAACCTATGCATAGGGGTTGGCACATGTTTTCATCGTGATTCTCTGGTAGGAACTTTGGGGCACTCTTTGAGGTTCTATGTGTTGGTTGAATAGATGAATCTGAGATTGTGTGATGCATATCGTATAATCATACCAACGGATACTTGAGGTGACATTGGAGTATCTAGGTGACATTAGGGTTTTGGTTGATTTTTGTCTTAAGTTGTTATTCTAGTACGAACTCTAGGGCTTTTTGTGACACTTATAGGAATAGCCCAACAGATTGATTGGAAAGAATAACTTTGAGGTGGTTTCGTACCCTACCATAATCTCTTCGTTCGTTCTCTGCTATTAGTGACTTTGGAGTGACTCTTTGTTGCATGTTGAGGGATAGTTATGTGATCCAATTATGTTATTATTGTTGAGGGAACTTGCACTAGCGAAAGTATGAACCCTAGGCCTTGTTTCAATGCATTGCAATACCGTTTACGCTCACTTTTATCATTAGTTACCTTGCTGTTTTTATATTTTTAGATTACAAAAACCTTTATCTACTATCCATATACCACTTGTATCACCATCTCTTCGCCGAACTAGTGCACCTATACAATTTAACATTGTATTGGGTGTGTTGGGGCCACAAGAGACTCTTTGTCATTTGGTTGCAGGGTTGCTTGAGAGAGACCATCTTCATCCTACGCCTCCTACGGATTGATAAACCTTAGGTCATCCACTTGAGGGAAATTTGCTACTGTCCTACAAACCTCTGCACTTGGAGGCCCAAAAACGTCTACAAGAAGAATGTTGTCACTACAAAAAAAATACAAATCCATGACATTTTGGGCCGAACGAAATTTTTTTCTGTCATACATATGACACTTCTATGACGATAATTGTGACAAAACCCGGTGTCATCATCGATGTGGTGGGCTCCTACTTCTATGACAAAAAATCATGACAGAAAATGGGCTTTTCGTCCTGGGCGGGCCAGAGACGCAGCTGCATGACATTCTTTGGGCCATCCATGACGGAAAAAACCGTGGTAGAAGCGAGGGCGAGGAAAATTTTGGGGAGTTCCCGGTTAAGGTGGGAGGTCGGGGGCCGAGCGATGCGTGCTTCTCTCGTACACGTACACGCGTGTGTGCGAGGCGTTGGCTCTAACTGAACCCAAGCGAGGCGTTGGGCTCTAACTGAACCCGAGCGATTGCACTGCAGGCTACGCGTTACTGAACCCGAGCGATCGATCGATGGCTGTTAACTGAACCCGATCGAGCGATTCCTTCGCTACTGCTGCTAACTGAAGCCGATCGATTGGATGAACAGTGAGCATTGCGGGGGGGGGGTGGATGAACAATGAGCGGTGGCGTTGCGTCTGGATGAACAAGACCCCGTGGTGTGGTGGAGGGCTGGATGAACAGTAGATGGTGGAGGGGTGCCCGTGGAGGGGTGGATGAACAGGACCCCGTGGTGTGGAGGGCTGGATGAACAGTAGACGATGGAGGGGTGGTTGAACAGTAGCCGGTGGAGTAGCGCACGGTGGAGGCTGGATGAAAAGGAGCCCGTGGATGAACAGTCGCAGGTGGAGGCTGGAGGAGGTCGACGGTGGATGAACAGTACCTCGTGGAGGCTGGAGGGTGTCGACGGTGGAGATGAACAGTATCCCGTGGAGTCCCATTTTGCGGTACGCCACACCCCTCCCGATGAACAGGACCCCCGTTTCGACCGTAGCGCTCCAACACAAGTCCGTTTCGTCCGTTTTGCGGTACGCCACACCCCTCCCGATCAAGAGGACCCCTGTTTCGACCATAGGAGGTCCGTTTCCTCCGTTTTGCGGTACGCCAGACCCATCCCGATGAACATGATCCCGTTTCGAACGTGGCCGGTCGAACACAAGGCCGTTTCCTCCGTTCCGCGGTACACCAGGCCCCGTTTCCATCGCCTGTTCCGTCCAAGCCCTCCCAATGAACACGACACATTCCGTTGCCTCCCCATGAACACGACGCATTCCGTTGCCTCCCCATGAACACGACGCATTCCGTTGCCTCCCCATGAACACGACGCATTCCGTTGCCTCCCCATGAACACGACGACGACGCTGTTTCTCCGTTCCGACCCAAGCCCTCGCCATACGTATGCGCGAGTAGGCGTTCGAGACCCCGCCTGTATGTACACATACGTGACCATATTTTCTTTCTTGCACCCTGGCCGCCTCTACTACGACATGTGCGCGCCTCTACATCAACCAGTATATATGTACATACATGTTCGCGACCAGAATGACAACGCTACGTACGCTTTGACCAGGTGGGTCCCGACTGTCAGGCACTTCCTTGCGTGCGAACATGTAGCTGGTGGGTCCCAGCTGTCAGGGGGGCGAAATACGGTGGCCTGTCCGGTGGGTCCCCGCTGTCAGGTGGAGGAATAATTATTTTGCACGTAATAAGGAGGCACTTCCTTGCTGCGGCTGTGGACCCAGCTGTCAGCCTCTCCACGTACATTCCACGTCCGATGGAAGCCGTTCCTTGACCACGTTGACCACGCCGCGCCGAGAGCACCAGGGCGGTGGGCGACAGCGAGGCCTAGGAAGGGGACGACGTAGAGCCAGGGAAGATGCGACAGTGGATGCCCACGCGTAGAGGAGTACAAGGGTTCACTAGTTCGCTGCAGTGTGAGGCTGCCGTCGCCTCAGAATAACAGGGGGTGTGGGTGAGTAGAGGGATGGCCTGGCCAGCAGTGGGAGTAGTAGGGGGCGGTGAGGCCTCCGCCGCATCGCAGCCGGCCACGGGAGACAGGAGCACGAGGCACGACTGACGCTGGTTTGGGCGACTGGAGCAAGAAGAACAGAGGTTGAAGAAGCACTACGGCCGTTTGGATGGACATCATACGGTCACTGGAGCTAGAATCGTGCATATTGACTAAGTTGACAAAGCCCTCTGTCCCCGTCAACTTAGTAGGCCCACAAGTCAGCCTGCCACTATACTGGGTCCCAGCTAACAGGGGGAGTATTCATTTTTTTGTGCGTAATAAGGAGGCACTTCCTTGCGTGCGAAGATATAGCTGGTGGGTCCGAGCTGTCAGCGGCGGTAACATTTTTTTCGCAAAATACAGAGGCCCTTTCGGTGGATCCCTGATGTCAGGTAGAGGAATCATTATTTTGCACGTAATAAGGAGGCATTTCCTTGCGTGCGGCCATGGACCCAGCTGTCGGCCTCTCCACGTAAAGTCCACTTCAGATGCATGTCGGTCGTTGACCACGTTGACCAGGCCGCGCCGAGAGCACCAGGGCGGTGGACGATGGCGAGGCCTAGGAAGGGAATGAGACGAAGGCAGGGAAGACTCGACAGTTGTTTCCCACGCGGAGGGGAGTACGACTGTACGAGGGTTTACTGGTTCGTCTGCCGTCGTCGGAGAATAACAGCAGGTGTGGGTGAGTAGAGGGATGGCTAGGCCAGCGATGGGAGTACGGTGGGGCGGTGAGGCCTGTGCGGCAGCAGAGCCGGCCACGGGGAGGAGGGAGTAGGCAGTCCCGCCGGCGCCTGTTTGAGCGGCTGGAGCAGGAAGAGCAGAGATTGAAGAAGCACGACGGCCGTTGGATGGCCATCCAACAGTCACTGCTTGTGCGTCAACCTTTTTTTAGGAAAGCCTCAAATCTGTGGAAAACAGCATACAACCCATCTGCCATTATTTCTAATAATTTACAACCCATTTGCTAATTATTAAGGTTTTTTGGAGCCCATATTCTTTTTGTTAGCATTACAACCCATATTGTTGCCACGGTTAAAAAATTATACGAAATTTTGCATATTTCGGTGCGGTCTGAACTGTTTTTAATCCCAAAATTTCGACTCACATTCAAACTGGTTTTAAAAATAAATGTATATCAATATAAAATCTAACAAATTCTCCATGCATAAAAATTAATGTAATTTCAAATCTCGAAATGAAAAAAAGATATTTGAAACTAATTGCCGGTTTGATGTGTTTTAAAAATGTACAGCCCATTTCTCATTACTGATGGGCCATTTTCTCGGCCAGCCGAATGAAAGCTCTCCTCGTCTTGAAAGATTTGCGGCCCAACAGGCCTGACAAAGCAACTTACTTGGCAAATCACAAAAAAACTGGGTTGTGGCCGTGGACCCAGCTGTCAGCCTCTCACATACAGTACTCTTTCGATGGAATGTCGTTGACCACGTTGACCACGCCGCGCCGAGAGCACCAAGGCGGTGGACGACGACGAGGCCTAGGAAGGGGACGATGCGGAGCCGGGGAAGACGCGGCAGTGGATGCCCACGCGGAGAGGAGTACGAGGGTTCACTGGTTCAGCTGCGGTGTGAGGCTACCGTCGCTGCAGGGCCTGGCTAGCGGTGGGAGTAGTAGGGGGTGATGAGGCCTCATTGGCAGCACAGCCGGCCACTGGAGGCAGGAGCAGGCGGTCTCCCGGGCGCTGGTTTGGGCGGCTGGTGCAAGAAGAGCAGCGATTGAAGAAGCAGCAGGACCGTTCGATTCAAATCCAACGGTTACTGCTGCTAGAATCATTTGTTGACTAAGTTGACAAGCCCTGCGTACGCGTCAACTTAGTAGGCCCACAGGTCAGCCTCCCAACCGGTGCGCCCCAGATGTCAGTGGGAGGAATCATTTTTTTCGCGTAATAAGGAGGCAGTTGATTGCGTGCGGCCAGGCCAGCAGAGGGAGTAGGGTGGGCCGGGGAAGCCTGCGCGGCATCACAGCGGGCCACAAGAGGAGGGAGCGGGCAGTCCCGCCGGCGCTAGTTTAGGCGGCTGGAGCAGGAAGATCAGAGATTGAAGAAGCACGTCGTCCATTGGATGGACATCCAACACTAACTGCTACTAGAATCGTGTGTTCACTGACGAAGCCTTGCGTAAACAAGTCAGCCTCGAAATCTGTGGCGTGTACAACCCATTTGCTATTATTTTTATAATTTTTACTCATTTTCTAATTCATATGGAATTTATTGCAGCCCGTTTTCCATTTTTAGAATCCCTGGCCATTTTTTGGTTAGTACCAGGGTCAAAAAATTAACTAAATATGTGGGAAATTTTGAAAATTCGCAAATTTTTGCTAGGGAACGAAATATTCTTAATCCAAAAATTAATAGCCATAATAAAAAAAAATTAAAAATAAATTAGTACTATGTCATGTTAAATCCACTGAAATACGCATACGATATCAGTGAAGAACAAAAACAAAAAAAGGAACTTATATCCCATTTGCTATAACTTTTTTGGAATTTTCAATCCCTTTTGATATTACTTTTAACAGACATTGACCATACTCTTAAGCCAGGCCGGAATGCATCCCTCCTCGTCTTGAAAGATTTGTAGCCCAGTAATTCGGAGAAAACAAATAGGCCTGGCTTGGGTATTCTTCAAAAAGAAATACTGGGCTACCTATTTTCCCAAAGAACTGGTGCATGAGCATTTAGCTTTATTTATTTATTTACTTATTTATGTTTAGGGGACCATGAGCATGTACCTGGGCCGGATTCATGTGAGAGCCTCCCTTCCAGTTAATTATGGGCTTCTCTATTGGGCCTTCATTAGTGGGCTGCATGTTATCAACAAGTGGAAAATGTGTTTTGAGTTTCAAAAAAATGTGTTCCGTACGATAAATAGTATGCGCTACGTACGCTATGGGGCACTAAAGGATTGAACCGTGCAACGACTTCCAAAACATTGTGTTTGTCGTTCTAACAACACATTTATTCAACCAACAGACGAAATGTACTACTGATTGTACATTGAAAATAGCAGCAACAACAACTAGGGCTGGGGGTGCAACAGAAACAGTAAGCAGGCCAGAAGAGTGAAGATGCATCTCTCTCTTCCAAACCAAACATCAGCCATCATTACAAAAGGGCTACAAAAAAAGAACAAGTGTATGCATCAAACTAAATAAAGATCCTACTACACCAAGTGTACGCATCTAACTAACTGGCTCAGTTAGGCGTTACTATTTTTTTTTCGAAACGGAGGCAAAAGAATTGCCTCGTCGATTAATTAAGAAGAAGAGAATTGCCCGGTTAATCTACGGAAAACCAGGCTAAAACCGAAGACGTTACTATTTATTAAGCTGCAGTGGAGTCGCAGATGGAGAGGAGTGGGAAACTTCACTGGTTCGGGTGCGCGACAGCACAGCCGTGGTGCCGCCCATGGGAGACAGGAGCAAGAACAAAGGTTGAAGAAGGAGCACGGCTGTTGGATTAACCTCCAACGGTCTAGCTGCTAGAATCATTTGTTGATTAAGTTGACAAAGCCGTGCGTACACGTCCGCTTAGTAGGCCCACAAGTTAGTCACCAAATCTGACGGGTCCCAGCTATCAATGGGATGAATAATTTTTTTCGAAAAACAAGGAGGCACTTCCTTCCATGCGAAGATACAGCCGGTGGGTCCCAGCTGTCAGGTGGAGGAAATATTTTTTTCCAGCTTAATAAGGACGAACTTTTCTTGCGTGCGACCATGGACCTCGTGGGTCCCAGCTGTCAGGCTCTCCATGTAAAGTCCTCTTCCGATGACTCTTGTTTGTTGACCACGCCGCACCGAACGCAGCGAGGCGGTGGACGACGGCGAGGCCCCTGACGGGAATGACTCGGAGATGGGAAAACGCGGCAGTGGAGTCGCAGATTGAGAGGAGGAGAAGGGTTATAACTGGTTCTATTGCGGTGGGGCTGTAGTCTGTGGAGAATAATAGGAGGTGTCGAGGGGTGGAGGGATAGCCTGGCCGGCGGTGGGGTAGCGCTTCGCAGCGATGCGTGCTAAGCAGAGCCGCTAGCTGCCGGAGGCCGGACCAGGCGGTCCCGGCGACGCTGGAGGAAGAAGACGAGAGATGGAAGGTGCATGCCAGCCGTTGGATACAAATCCAATGGCTATGGATGACACAATCATTTGTTGACCAAGTTGACAACGCCCTGCGTAGGCTTTGACCTATTGGCCCACATGTCAGCCTGCAAAAATGTGGCATATATTTAACCCATGTTTTCTAGAATGTACAGTCCATTTGCTGGGCTGGGTGAACAAATAATTTTGCGTCAATCAGGCCCATTTATATTTTCTAAGAAATCCCAGCCTGTTTGCACTTCCTTGAAATACACGTATTAGGTGGGCTCGATATATATACTCCCTTCATCCAGAAATACTTGTCATCAAAATGGATAAAAGGGATGTATCTAGATGTATTTTAGTTTTAGATACATCCCTTTTTGTCCATTTTGATGACAAGTATTTTCGGACGGAGGGAGTACAATGTTATGTTAGAAGGAGCAATTAATATCAAAGAATAAACCGGAGAGGCACATTATATATATAATTAAGAAATTAGCGAGTTATTGCTCAAAATAAAATGAGCGCGTTATTATTAAATTGGTCCTTAAAATCTTCGCAAGCTTTTGTACGCAATCACCAGGATTTTCCTTGTCCGTGAGTCAAAAACAACCAGGATTTTCCTTGCCAACTTCCGTTAAACATTTACTTTTATAAGTTGGGATGTTTTTATAATGTATATATAAGTCTCTACAAAATATATGATAATAGTAATAATATAAATATATATAATGTGGTTAGAAGGGAAAACATAAATTGGACACAACATTACTTTTATAAGAGACCTGCGTTTTATACCCCACAGTAGGCATACTAACAAGTTCACACACAAATACAACAGAAAAGGTAAACATTCATATCAAACTCAGGTTCACAGGACACGTTCATATCCATAGCCAACATTCACAATCAACAACTCAAAAGATTCATATATACACAAGCTCAGCATATCTATGCATCCAAATGATTGATAGATCACACGACAATATTCATACATAATTTACAAAAAGATTTAGATATACACATGTTCAGTATGTTTATGCATCCAAATGATTGAGATCACAACCAATATGATCCATGGATGAACTTTAATTACCTAGGGTACAGACTGGTAAATGGTGTTCAATTGGAGGTACTTCTTGCTAAAATTAGTTCTTGTACGAGTAAACTTTCGAGTACATAAGAGGCAGCACAGACAATCTGAACTTTGCTTGCAGGTTTATCCTCAAATAGTGGCTTCATGCCGAGGGAGGTTGAGCAACTTGGCCACTACTTTCATCCAACCAGTTTACTAGGTCATCTTGGTCCTGTATCTCGCCAAAATTCTACATTAAAGAAGAGAAAGGAGGCGGTTAAGAAAATGAACCACCCAATTTTTTTGTGCAATTCAACTGAAATGGAGCATCCTTGGCGTGCGACTGATTAAGTGCCAGATGAATATACGCGTCAACCAACTTGTCTGGAATCTTTAGACTCCATGCCATATAGTTCGCTACCATATGTGCCGATAACCAAAAGGCACAAGTTGGGACCAAAGACTGGACTGCGTTTTTCTGGGCTATGCACCAAGCAATATTTTTGGCGTTCACTCTCCTAACACTTGGAGTTTGACAATTGGTTGACGCCGGTTGATACTCGAATGAATATAGGCACTTCTTGTCAACATCGATGCTTGTCTGAGTGAACTTTGGAGTACATAGCAGCAGCATAAGTACTTGTCCATCTGATCATTTTGTGTAGTTCTACTGAAATCACCCGATGTAATGATTTGCCTACGAGTTCAGGCTCCAAATTACTCCTTTATGAAATCGGCAAATAGTAGCACAATACCAAATTACCAATACATATGACAGGCGCAATAATCAGGATAAAGACCAGTACCAACCTGTGTGAGGTAGCATATCAATTACTATTTCCTTTGACTGGAAGCCGAGATAAGCCAAGCGACTGACAGCAAAGGAAGAAAGCATGCAGAGTTTAGCAACTGACAGGAAAGGACGGAAGCTGTTGAGGCAATGAAGCACCCAAAGTTTTGGTGTAGTTCCACCAAAATCGAGCATCCCTGTTGGCACATATATTGAGAGAGTGAGATTATTGTAATAGTGGGACTAGTTTATGAAACATACACTAACAAATAGAAGCACCCTCATTATCGTAATGGGTAAACTTAGCAACATAGCAGTCTTGCTTAAAGAGAGGTATTAGTTTATTTAATCAGTGCCAATTAGCTCAACTCAACACTCAAAGCATTGCCATTTATCATAAGTTGCAAATCTTTAACGTGCAAAGATAAAGGAGTTTCTCATGACAATAGCACGATACAAATAGAGATGACAGCAAACTAATATGGATGAAGGCCTTAGGCCCGTACCAACCTGAGAAAAAAAGCTTATTCATGTAGTCCCATAAGAGATGATAAAGCACTCACTGGAGTCACACAATAGTATATATTTTTGTGCACTTCAAATGTATGGTTGAAATCACTCTTGTTTACGAGTGCTGAGATTATATCGAAAGATTATCAAGAACTTCCAGCAGAGTTAAAGCATTGGCCGGGATACAGTTCATTGTATTGTCTTGTGTAGTTCCATTTAATGTATGATTGGCACAACATGATCCCTATTTGCACAAGTAGGAACAAGGTGAAACCTTCATTAGCTTAGTGAGAAAGGATAGGAAGACATTAGCATATTACTCAACTAGTAGCATCAAATTCATGATGGATAATACGCAAAACATTGCCTCATTGAACCAATGGCAATAAATTGACATGCAAAACAATAGCACTATTATGTCATGACACTAATAATATTCCCTCCCTGCTCCACCACATGATTCACCTCCATAGAAAACATACACACGTACATGATTCAGCATAGGGTCCTACTAAAGATTTGTTTAACTCCAACAGGAAAATTAGGCAGTAATAAATTAGTGGTACTTAAGTACTCCTAATTAATTAAGTGAGACAACAGAAGTGGAAGGGCTCCCTGGAGGATCGTCTCACATGTAAGGTAGTCGTTGCCGGAGCCCTTGAATGGCTTCGACTGAGGCCTCTGGCTTCAGCAAGATCGCCTTGGCACTGTTTATTCTTCTTCTTCTTCTTCCTCTTCATGCTCTGTTTCTCTTTCTCCTCACCAGTTGGTAAAACCAAGTACATGATTGGCCTTCTAATTCAGAATTGGTTTTGTCAGTGAGGGAGTACAAGTGTACTAGTAAAAAACAACATTATTTTCTCATGGCAGTCGGAAAATAGAGATGAACACATGCATTAAATATCATTCTTACCTAAAGGAAGGTTATGGCCCCAATATGGATGATGAGGATTAGAACACAGATCTCCCTTTGTGCGGTTCCACCAAAATGAACCAACTGTTCAATTCTGACATTCCAGTTAAACAACACAAAAGTCACTTCTTTTAAGAAGAGTTTTGTGCAGTGCACCAAAAGGTCACAACAGCAACCAGGTGAATTGGATATCCCTGTTTGCAAAAAAGGCACAGAGGAAACAGTCAGAGTCTCAAACAATTACATGCAAAATCATTTGGCTAAACTTGTCATGGCCTATAATAGTGGCATGGCTTCATTTTTACCAGGGCATGGGACATTGGGTGCACCAGCAGTCCAGCACCATGTACGTAAACATGGGCATAAAGTGGTGATTCATAGTTTGTTGCCCCGAGAAACAAACATCCAAGAAACATATCTGGGTTGGTCCCATTTTTGTTCACTCTAGCCACCTACTCCTATGTGTGGATAGAAAATCTAGTCCTGGTCATACCACTATGTACAGCGGTACCCCTATATTTCCCTTTTCGACCAAGAGACCGGTTGGATGACCAGTCTGTACTACTTTCACCCCCTTTCCTTCCTGTTTGTACCAAGTCCGATGTACATACTAAATTCCCCCACCCCCACTTTATTTCTTGTTTGAACCAAGTACTCCCTCCGCCCGGAATTACTTGTCATCAAAATGGATGTGTCTAGAACTAAAATACATCTAAATACATCCATTTCAATGACAAGTATTTTCGGACGGAGGGAGTACAAGATTTGACTCCATGAAGTAGCTTTACCTCTAACAATAGAAAAAAAATATGTGATGTTGCACCATCCGATCGAGAGGGCTGAGAGGTAGAAAATGATGCACATGGCAGCGACGTAGCGAGCTAGGGAAGTAGAGCTAAGGCGGTTTCGAACGAAGATATACCTGAAGGTCGTCGGGATGTGGATAGGTGGGCGGCGGGAGGCCGGATCCGCCCACAGGCAACGACGAAGGGATCGGAGGACCTCCCGCGCCGGCGCTCGGCCAGAGATAACGGTGCGACCGGCAGTGGGTCTCCTCCCTCGCTGTCGACGACGGCCTAAACGCTGCCCCTCCTCCCTTTCACCGGCGGAGGGGGATACGTCCAGATCTGTAACCAGCGGCGAGGATAGAAAGCCAGTGTTTTTGAAGGGAGAACGACAGTGTTACTACCCCTATCTTGTTTAAATCTGGTGAGGATGAGAGTGTGTGAATAGAGCAACCCTAGCAAGCAAGCGCGGAGGCTCCGGACTATATATATGTAGTGAGCAACCCTAGCAAGCAAGCAACCCCTATCTTCGTCAACTCGTACAAGACCGAGAAATTTGATTACTACAACGCCCTCTCCCTCGCGGACTGAGCTCTGGTGCCTTAACTGCACCTGCCTTTGGCTGCATGACAGGAGGGCCAACCACCTGTTGGGCCCACCTATCATAGACGCAAAGGCAGGAGTAGTAAGTTGAAGCTTTCGCTATCCCTCCCGCATGAGGTGGATGGACATGCAGCAGTGGATTTGATACTGTAGAAGTAGGAGTAACATCATTATTGTTCGTCTTCTCGAAGAGGCGAAGAGCCAAGCGCAACCCGAACGTGGCAGTTGCGAACGCTCGTGTGGTGCGGTTCCTTGGAGTACTAGCCAGGCTCTTGCATGAGACAAAATTGCTATTGTTTAACAATTAAACTCCATTATCCATTGGTTGATACTCATTCTGCATAGGTCCACGCGCTTAGCACCATTTCCTCTTGGGGTCACCAATGTTTATTTGCTAATTAATAGCACTGCATGCAATGAACTAGCCATTGCAAGTCATTAAAAGTATGCCCACCTCTCATCTCTTATTGGTTGATATGTCAAGAAACAAGAAACAAGGTAGAAGTTAATGCACCGCGCCTAAGTGTTTTAGGACTATTTGGTTTTTGTAAGATGACTTACACACCTAGACGGAGGGAGTAGTATAGCCCTGTAAACCGGAAAGGAGTATTTGCTTTTCTAGAGATTTCAACAAGTGACTAGACTACACCGTGTGCAGTACTCCCTCCCTTCCGGTTTATAGGGCTCAGATCTCAAATCTCATGAACCAAGGCATTTTGCGATTGGAGGAATGTATCTCGTACTTTACAAAAATACCCTAATTAAACTCATGCATTAATTATGTAGTTCTCTCGTTTTCCTCTCCGCCTTGGTCGCGGTGCACAATATTGAGCACTCCTATATGACTAGCCGCTCTATCTACATGCAGGACATTTCAAAGCATCAGGGCCCGCGTGCCATCCACCAAATCACAACGAGGTTCTATAGTTGAGAATCACCTGTAACCGCGGTGTGTCCGTCATGACCCGTCATATCACAAAACCCACACCTTTACCAGCAGTGGTAAGGTGGCCTCCAAGTTGGACTGGACGAAGCAACCATCATTTCACTGGAACGCTCGTTCAAGCCCTTTCTTCCCTTTCTTGAAGAAAACCTCACTCCAGGCTACTCACTTCTGCCATTTTTCTTCTGTACCGATGAAGGAAAGGTGGGCGAATCAGTTATGCTGCTATATTTTCATTCCAAGAATCTTCTTTTTGCGAAGCACCGACCGATTCTCACATCCTATTATTTTCCCGTTTTCATTGCGATTGTGGTTTACTTTCGATTGCTTTTGGTTTGTCAGTTCATTGATGGATCCTGGAGCACTAGGCAAAGAGTTGCCGGTGGACAACCCACTGGAGACAGCGATCTCCAGGAAGCGAGCACCGACCAACGAGTTGACCATGTTGGCAGGCCAACCCATGGAGACGAAGAACTCCAAGAAACAAGCATTGGACAAAGAGTTGAGGACGTTGGCGGACGAAATCCTCAAAGGAAGTTGGAAGAACAGCAAGGGCCCCACCGTGCCTACCCCAGGAACTCTGATTGCCACCTATGTGAGGCTCAAGACCGAGTTTGAGGAGATAGTCGCTATTGAGAAGCAGTATTCCCCTGGCAAGGTGATGGCCCCCATCGAGGACGAGGAGATGGCCCCCGGAGGGATGAGATCCCCCGGTGAGATGCACAAGGTAAAAAATAATGGCTTATTACCATAGTTGTGGTTTTTGATTATTTGCAATGTGCCTGCTAATATGTTAGGGTTGTGCAGGTGCCGGTGGACGTCCTTGATGATTCCGATGTCGTGGCCCGTCCTATTGGCATCGCCCCAGAGATCAATTCTGATGCCGCTGTCCATCCTGTGGACATCGCCCCAGAGATCGATTCTGATAATGCGGTCAGTCCTGCAGACATCGCCCCAGAAATCGATTCCCATGCCGATGTCCGTGCTGTGGTCATTGCCCGAGAGATCGATGACAAGAAATAGTTGGTCGCGCTAATCCTTCAGGGTAGTTTGCATTGCCCTGTGTATAATTACCAGAACAATGCATGTTATCAAACCATCTTAGGGCTAGTGCACTGTCTTGTGTGGGCGGATCTTGCTACTTTTCTTTGATAGTGAATCTTGCGATGAATCATGCGAACCCTCTCCGAGTTATGGAAACAGATGTATCCTCACCAGCTTTTGATGTAATATATGGCATGATTAGATGTAAGTTTGAACTGTTTATCATATCAGCAGGGCTTGTTTGATGATTCTTGGTGTTAGTAGGCTAGCTACTGTGCGTGCTATAGTACTTGCAAAACACTCACCGAAGAGAAATGTTGGGGCTGATGAGCTCGTGGTACGCTTATACTTATCCCTCGTCGATCGACCAATAGCCCTAGCTCCTAAAATTGTAGGCTTAGCGATCGATGACCTAGGCGGGCTAGTTTGGCCTGGTGGGTTTCAGTGATATGACGTGCAACACAAAATCATAGTAGTGCAGAGACGTACTCCCTCCGTTCCAAAATAGATGACCTAGGCGGGCTAGTTTGGCCTAGTGGGTTTCAGTGATATGACATGGTACAGTGCCGTCCAGTCTTCGCGTGTGGTAGCAGTATTGCGGGTATAGTAAGTTTTCTTGAAGAAGCGGAATTCAACGAAGTCATGATGGTTCCTTCGTCCAAACAACTTAAAGTGGGAAAGGTTGGGCCTGCAATACGACCGGGGTAGACCAGGATAATTTTGTGCATGGCAGGTGGACCAGGATGGTCGATGTCCCACATGTCGGCGAATGAAAGTATTCTTTCCGATATAGAGGACGAGCAATGAGTATTCAATGTTTATTTTTGATGAAAGCTATTGTCTCCACTGTTACGGCAGAGGAGTGTGAAACACGGCAACCCAGTGAACTTGGCATGTGCACCACTCCCTCCTTCCTCATGTAATGCCCAGGTTACAGTTTTTTCTCACTTTCTCTCTATCTATTTCCTCTCAAATGTTTTTTACATTTCTTTTTTAAGACACAATTGTTTTTTATGCCTTTTTTATAATTATTTTTTTATACCTAGGAGCACATGTAGAGACGGGCTCTTGCAGAGCCCACTCCTTGACTTTGTCAATGCCTCTCTCTCCTCCACATAAGGAGTACTACTTGCTATGCATGTATGCGACGGGCAGCTGGCGTCTTGAGGGGCCAGGGCGGTGAGAGCGGGCTCCAGAAACGGTCCGGACTCTAGCATAATTTTGGTTTTTACAGTATTTCTTTCTCCATTGACAGGTAGGCCCGCGTAGATAGATAAAGAACATGAGCTGATGAGGCGCATGCGGACTGTTTGACTGGCCAACTAGACAAATACGGAGCTATACGCTGAGCCAGTGACCGTATAATCACCATATCTCGTATACAATGATCAAAGTGAGCTATCAAGACAAGTTCGATGACCGCCAATGCATTTTACTCGGTAATAATGACCAGGATTGAAGGGGAATCCAAATTTGCTTCGTCTTCTATCCATGAGATCTTGAAAAACCAATGCACTATACGGTTGTCCAGCCACTCCACCCCAGAGCTCTCACCAAGCGTCGTTCATGCCACCGCGCCGCATACTAACCGGTAAGGCAGCGATGGCATCCCGCCGCGCCGAGTTCCTCGCCGCCCACGACCGCACACAAAATGGTAGGGAAGCGATGGCATCCCGCCGTGCCAATTTCATCGCCGCTCGCGACCTCACAACTATGTGGGAGGAATTTGAAGATGCCAAGGCCGAATGGGCGGTAGAGCAAGAGGCGGCCAAAGCCGCATAGAGGGAGCGGAAAAGTCAGAAAGCACTCAAGAAAAGAGAGGCCCGCTGCCGCAAGAAAGAAAAGGACGCATGCGCTGCTGTGGAGAGGTCGGCGGAGAAGCATGGTTGGGTGTCGCCGACAAAGCCGGGAAGGAGAACGACGGCGTCTGGCCAGCATGTGAGAAGTAGTAGTACTAGTAGTTAGTGTGTGTGTGTGTGTCTGAGTACGAGCATGTACCAGTACTACTAGTTACTACTGTAGTTTTTAGAGCAAATTACCAGTACATTAGCCTAGACTAAATGGAAAAATTCCTATCCTAAGCATCAAATGGCATCTCTTTCTCTATAGGAATTGAGATGCATGTCATCTCACTTCCTATGATTTTCATATTCCTATCCTATGAACAAAAGGAGGCCTCTGTTGGAGTAACTACTGTAGCTAGCAGTACTGCTGGTAGAGTAGTTTTCTTCAAGAAGTGGAATTCAACGAAGTCATGATGGTTCCTTCGTCCAAGCAACTTCAAAGTAGGAAGTGGGCTGTGATTTGACGGCTCATTAGTCATTGTTACTGTGGCACGACGACCTCGGTGACTCCCTTGGAGTTCTGCATGCATGGCAAGTGGACCAGGATGGTCGACGTCCCACATGTTGGCGAACGGAAGTATTCTTTCCGATATCGAGGAGCAAGGAAACCGCATGGTATAGTATCACTACTGATTGGTTCACAAAAAAATAGTATCACTGCCGATATATATATATTTTTTATTTCTGATGAATGCTAGCATTTCAACTCTTACGACGAAGGGTGCCAAACACGGCACGTGCTGGATGTCCCACACGTCAGCGAAAGGAGTGGGACATGAACAGCGTGGTAGAGACCAGCATAAAAAAACAGCATGGTAGAGCGTCTCCACTTCTGGGTCGGAGACCACACGTAGTAGTACTTAGTGGTATGAACGATACAAAGTGCGACCTGGAGACAAAGACACGTCTAGTTGGAAGGTCTCGGAGCATACATGTAAACAAATATAAAAGTTAATATGTGCCTCCAACTAATATAGTAGTAGTAGAGTACTTAGGCACGTACTCCATAACATCACCGTGCATTGCATGTACAACATTTAGTGGTAGTACGTAGTAAGAGACAAATGCCGCCCAAGAGTTCCCTTATCGACCTACTTTTGGGTGTTTGGTAGAGTGTATGGAGGGTGCATGAGTCCACACTAGTTTAGCACAAATACACTAGAAGCATGCATGAAGAGAGCATGCATGAAGAGGGGTGTTGAGTTGAGCATCCATGAAGAGGGAACAACTATGCTGAGATGAGAACGCAACCAAACACACCCTATATGCCACACATGTTCATACCATTTGTGCCTTTCTACTTCACTTACTGTGCTACATTACTCAGGTTCGTACGTCCACTCCTGGGTACAAGTTCGTCTCGTAGTTCCAGTCCCACGTGTTCTTCATATACTGTAGATGGAACGATCCTTGCATAACACGTGCACCTTGATGCTAGATGTCTCGCGTGTTGACAAAAGGATGAACAAAGCTCACGTAAAGAAAAATAGAGTGGAAGAACATAGATTCCGGACGACCGAGAAGGAGCAAGGAACCTTGTGGTGGAGCGTCTGCACTCATAATATTTAATATTGCTCAGCAATATAAAATTAACCAATCATCTCCATAGTGGACTGGAAGAGTACGAAACACGGTAGCCTAGTGTAGTATCATACTAGTACATGGCTAACCCACGCTATCACCATATTTCTTGGCTTCCGTGCGACACCTATCTCTAGTAATCCAGCAGCCTGTATCGCTTCTCCATCCTCGTCTCTATCAAAGTGCGGCGGGCTGGCGTTTCTGCCGTCTATTAAGGTCGGTTAACTATCACATGTTAGCGACATGCCAAGAGAATTCTAAAAAAAATCCTTTCACATTCCGTTTTCAAAAATAAAAAAAATCCTTTCACGTACGAATTTGCCTGTATGCTTTGAGCAGCTTGGATGTCCTATACTGCTCCTATTTGATACTCTAACTTAGCTAGAGGTTAGACTAACTCATGATTAACCCTAAACTAACTTTAGCCAAAGAGGTGTTTGGGTGACAGGGTTAGATTGACAATAAATGCACTTCATGGAGAGAGAAAAGTGATTTTTCAGTGCTCCCAATGAGAACTATCTACAGTTAGCACCTCTTGGGTGGGATAGTTTTTTTTGGTGGGTTCGGTGCAACTTGCTCCAATTTAAACCCTCATGCTTGGATAGTTTAGGGCTATTTGAGCCCCAACTAGCTCAAACTAACTCTAACCCATGGATCCAAACAAGGCCTATGGCCAGTCTCGACGCGGAGCAGTGGCGTGCACAGGGAAGCGGCGCTCTCTGTCGTCGCGCCACTTCAAATCCGGCGCCAGTCAGAGGTCACCTCCGCTCTGGCCGGGCATTAATGCGGCACTGACGCTCCAGTGCGACGCTGACCATTTCACATAGGAAGCGCGCGCTGGGAAGGGAGTATAGGTTTTGAACCGTTTCAGGTGTAGTACAGGTAGTTTGCAAAACTACTCAATTATTGCACTCAGTTTCCTAAGAAATTGTGGTAAAAAACATTACTCCATAACCCGCTTCCCTTCTCCTTCCTCTTCCACCGCCCGTGCACGTCCGTGGGAAGCGACCGGTCAACCCTTATATAGGAGTGCTAGCACTAAAAGATACATGCATGATCACTAAAATTTCCATATTAAAGCGCCGCTCCGGCGGGAGTATGGCGTATGTTGTTACCTTCGGCCGGCCCATGGCTACCGGACGACGGCGGCCAGAGAAGAGGCGGCGGGAGGGGAATGAATGCAGCTACTGTTTGGGTTCGCCTTCCGGCTTAAATAAATGCGCAGCATCACGTGTACCCGTGGGTGCACAAATTGTAACATACGTGTCTGCTTAAGTGGGTGTCACGTAACTGGTGTGTGTGTGTGTGTGAGATTCTAAGAGACAAAGTGCGTGTGTGTGACTCTACTCTTCGGACATGTACTCAACCTTTTGCATCGGGATATAAGTATAATGGTATTTACTTTAGCTAGTGATTTACGTGGCCATGTTAACGTGGTTGTGTCAAAAAAATGTCACTTTCTGCTCGTGATTTGCATTATATAATTACAAGCAAGATTCTCGTGCATTGCATGGAACATCAATATGCATTTTTTTACAGAACACCTGTTGTGATTGACCCATGCAGGAGTAATCCCATGTGTAAAAACTAATGATATCTCAAAAATTTTATCGGAAAACTGGTATCTCGACAATGTCATCGAAAAAATGAAAGATGGGAGATAAGGTGAGGAGGAGTGGAGCATGGTGGTGACTGGTGGTCGGAATGGGCGGAGGCATGGGGATGGACGGCGCCGGCAGGCGGCAGCGGCCACCATGCATGCGAGATTGTTCTAGAGACTTATTCCTTTTTTAATTGCCGAGCAATGAGGTTGCGGGAGATAATGATGTGGAGAGAGGTGCGGGTATCTTTTGTAAAATTATCATAGTTTGCTTTCTATCCTCAGATATAGATCATACGGTCTGTATTACAAGATGGCAGGCACACCATCACCACCAACTCGTTTTTTTATAAGGGTACAGATGATAAGTTTGCTGACTACTAAAGTAAAGTGGAATTTGTCCATGTTATGCAAGTAAATAAAGGTGATTGTTTATCATACGGGTAAGGTTGGATGAAGAGTGGTAGGAACAAATGCTCTGCCTAGAGCATGTGTGTATGAGATGGAGTCTTAGTGTGTGTGTGGGTGTGTGTGTGTGTGTGTCTCTGTGTGTGTGTGAGAGAGAGAGGAGAGAGAGATGGAGTCTTAGTTTGTGTGTGTGTGAGAGA
>NC_041380.1:296595245-296667886 GCF_002162155.2 Triticum dicoccoides
GTTTGTGTGTGTGTGAGTGAGGGAGAGAAAGATGGAGTCTTAGTGTGTGTGTGTTGGGGGGGTGCGTGCGTGTGTGTGTGTGTGTGTGTCGCGGGGTCCTCTATGGCGGATGTAATTTAAGTGTGCATGGCTTTCATCATAGAGAGGTGATGTGTATGGCAGAGGCCACCAATGATGGGGTGCGAGAGAGAAAATGCCCGTAGAGATGGAAGAGAAGGTGTGTGCGCGTGAGAGGAGTCGACTTCGAGAGAACGTGTTTGTTCGAGAGACACCGAGGAAGACTACTATATATCGATGGTGCATGTAGGCGGGAATTAAACTAAGGGATGGTCTTATTGGTTTCGGGGATATAGGGGAAGAGTGAGAGGCGGGAGGGGGGGTAGCTAGAAGGAGATTGTTAAGTGTGAGTGTGTGTTTTACCCATCCAGGCAGAAGTTATGTGCACAAAAGAGGAGAACGATTTGATGTGGCGTTAGGATTGAGGGTAATTAACTATGTATGGAGACATAAAGACCTTAAACGTGCATGTGTGAGAGGTATACATGTATACGTGGGATGTGTGTGTGTGCGCGCGCATGATCGAGATAAAATAAAGAAGACATAAGTCATAAGATCAACGACATGGGAGAGACGGATCGGTATGACAATATGCATGCATGTGAGAATGCATGGAAGAAGTCCCGACAATTGAGCATGTGTTTTTGTCTTTAAGAGATAGTGGCGTGGGCTGGAGCATGCATCTATGGCGAGTAGAGGGAGTGAGGCGCAATGATTGTGCAAAAGAGACCAACCTATAAATGCATATGTATGGAGAGACATATATAGTGTGGGTGAAAGGAAGCAAGACTCCGTGCGAGAAAGAAATGTTGACGGAGAAACTACAGATAGATACAGAGATGAAGATGCTAGCTAGAGGGACATCCGCTAGTTTGGGTGTTGGAGATGACCGTCGGGTGGTTAAAATGGTGAAGTTATATATGTGTGTGAGAGGGCACTTGACTGCATGTAGAGAGAAACATATGTAGTGTGCGTGATAGGAATCAAGAGTGAGGGCGAGAAAGAAGGTTGATGGAGAAATAGATAAATACAAATATAAAGATGCTAGCTAGTGTGCGTTAGAGATAGGAGTCGAGTGGATCAGAAGGATGGGTTATGTGTGTGGGTGTGAGAGAGATAGAGAGATGGTGCGTGTGAGTCACATACAAACAGATATCAGAGAGAAATGAGATCCAGAGAGATGGAGTTTTGTGTCTGCGAGAGAGAAAGATATTTCACAATGAGAGTGATAGCTAGAGAGACATACGAGGGAACGCAAGATATCTCTAGGGAGAGAGGGTGTGTGTGACCGACATACAAGAGAACAATGGAGAAATATGAGACCCTGGGAGACAGAGTTTGTATTTGTGTGTGAGAAAGAGATATTGAAGAGGAAGAGTCATAGGTTCTCATATCTAAGGAGTGAAAGACATCTCTGTATGAGGGGTGTGCGAGTGGCACACATGGGAATAGTAGAGAGAAATGAGACCCCGGGAGACAAAGTTTTGTGTTTGTGTGAGAGAAAGAGATTCCACATGGAGAATCATAGTTAGAGACACATAGCAGGGAGCGAGATATACTTAGAGAGAGATAGAGTGATGAAGGTCAAGGGAGAGAGTACCGTCAGTGTGTTACGAAGATATAAGATCATTGTCGACATACAGGTAGCACGAGAGATACCTGAGAGACGATGAACACGTATAGGTCCAGAGAGATAGTCCTATATAAGCATGAGAGATAGCTATATGAGACGAATATCTAGATTAAAGGGGATTCAAATATTTAAACTGGAGATCACGACATCGATAATATCATAACACAACTGGTGTATCAAACATGCATATTCATTTGAATTTGGGCACACGTGTAATGTTATATAGTTTATCAATATTGGTGATACATAGATTCTTCAATTACGAACAATGCATGGTTTATATGCAATTAATTACTAAGCGGGATTACACTATATGTTGTGTGTGTGAAACACATTATACATGTTTGAGAAGTAAAAAAAACCCGCATGAAACACACATTAATTGGAGACAGTTAGCGAGGAATGCATACATTGGATTTCAACATAAAGTGGTTTCAAATATTTGAAAATCCAAATTGATGGATACAACCTTATGAATCTGAGATCATGCCCTTTGTAAACCATATTTATGTATAAATGGTGTTGTGCTTTTGAAAGTATATATAAAAAAATGATGTATATAGAATGTAATTCCAATTGAAAATGGATCCCGCCCAAAAAAAATAGAATACAAACGGGATTCGAATTGAGTTGGCATGGTAAACAGATACGTCCATTTTGCATCATGCTTTTATATCGATATTTATTGCATTATGGACTGTTATTTCACATTATATCACAATACTTATGGCTATTCTCTCTTATTTTACAAGGTTTACATGAAGAGGGAGAATGCTGGCAGCTGGAATTCTGGGCTGGAAAAGGAGCAAATATTAGAGACCTATTCTACGCAACTCCAAAAGTCCTGAAACTCCACGGAACATCTTAAAATAAATAAAGAAAAATCCTCTCCAGAGATGAAGGCCAGGGGGCCCACACCCTACTCACGAGGGTGGGGGCGCCCCCCCTAGGGCGCCCCCCTACCTCGTGGGCCCCCTGGTGGCTCTCTGACGTCCATCTTCTCCTATATGAAGCCTTTCGATGAGAAAAAAAGAAGAAGGAACTTTTCGGGACGAGACTCCGCCGCCACGAGGCGGAACCTTGGCGGATCCAATCTAGAGCTCCGACATAGCTGTTCTGCCGAGGATACTTCCCTCCCGGAGGGGGAAATCATCACCATCATCATCATCAATGCTCCTCTCATCGGGAGAGGGCAATCTCCATCAACATCTTCACCAGCACCATCTCATCTCCAAACCCTAGTTCATCTCTTGTATCCAATTCTTGTCTCAAAGTCCGGGATTGGTGCTAGTAGGTTGCTAGTAGTGTTGATTACTCCTTGTAGTTGATGCTAGTTGGTTTATTTGGTGGAAGATCATATGTTCAGATCCTATATGCATATTATTACCCCTCTAATTATGAACATGAATATGCTTTGTGAGTAATTACGTTTGTTCCCGAGGACAAGGGAGAAGTCTTGCTATTAGTAGTCATGTGAATTTGGTATTCGTTTGATATTTTGATAAGATGTATGCTGTCTAGCCTCTAGTGGTCTTATGTGAACGTCGACTACATAACACTTCACTGTTATTTGGGCCTAGAGGAAGGCATTGGGAAGTAATAAGTAGATGATGGGTTGCTAGAGTGACAAAAGCTTAAACCCTAGGTTATGCGTTGCTTCATAAGGGGCTGATTTGGATCCATATGTTTCATGCTATGGTTAGGTTTACCTTAATACTTTTGTTGTAGTTGCGGATGCTTGCAATAGAGGTTAATCATAAGTGGGATGCTTGTTCAAGTAAGAACAGCACCCAAGCACCGGTCCACCCACATATCAAATTATCAAAGTATCGAACGCAAATCATATGAACATGATGAAAACTAGCTTGACAATATTCCCATGTGTCCTCGGGAGCGCTTTTCCTATTATAAGAGTTTGTTCTGGCTTGTCCTTTGCTACAAAAAGGATTGGGCCACCTTGCTGCACTTTATTTACTTTCGTTACTTGTTGCTCGTTATAATTTATCTTATCACAAAACTATCTGTTACCACTTATTTCAGTACTTGCAGAGAATACCTTGCTGAAAACCGCTTATCATTTCCTTCCGCTCCTCGTTGGGTTCGACACTCTTACTTATCGAAAGGACTATGATAGATCCCCTATACTTGTGGGTCATCAAGACTCTTTTCTTGCGCCGTTGCCGGGGAGTGTAGCGCTTTTGGTAGGTGGAATTTGGTAAGGAAAAATTTATATAGTGTGCTGAAATTTACTGTCACTTGTTACTATGGAAAGTAATTCTCTGAGGGGCTTGTTCGGGGTATCTTCACCTCGTCCAGTAGAGCAAAGAGTTTCTCCTCAACCTACTGAATCTATTGAAAATGAAACTCCTTTTGAACTTCCTTCGAGTATGATGGAAAAACTGCTAGCTGACCCGTTTACAGGAGATGGGACAAAGCATCCTGATGAGCACTTAATATATGTGGATGAAGTTTGTGGATTATTTAAGCTTGCAAGTATACCCGATGATGTTGCTAAGAAGAAGGTCTTCCCTTTATATTTGAAGGGAGACGCATTGATATGGTATAGGCTATGTGATGATATGAGATCATGGGACTATAAAAGCTTGAAGTTGGAATTTCATCAAAAGTATTACCCTATGCATCTTGTTCATCGTGATCGCAATTATATATATAATTTTTGGCCTCGCGAAGGAGAAAGCATCGCTCAAGCTTGGGGGAGGCTTAAATCAATGTTATATTCATGCCTCAATCATGAGCTCTCGAGAGAAATAATTATGCAAACTTTTTATGCTCGGTTTTCTGATAACAATCGCACCATGCTCGATACTTCTTGTGGTGGCTCCTTTATGATGAAGACTATTGAATTCAGATGGAATTTATTGGATAGAATTAAACGCAACTCTGAAGATTGGGACCTCGACGAAGGTAAGGAGTCAGGTATGACACCTAAGTTTGATTGTGTTAAATCTTTTATGGACACCAATATTTTCCGTAAGTTTAGCACTAAATATGGACTTGACTCTGAGATAGTAGCTTCTTTCTATGATCTTTTGCTACTTATGTTGATCTCCCTAAGGAGAAGTGGTTTAAATATCATCCTCCCATAGTAGTAAAAGTAGATGCACCTATTAAAGTTGAAGAAAAGACTGTCACTTATAATGATCCTATTGTTCCTACTTCTTATTTTGAGAAACCACCTTTCCCTGTTAGAGTAAAGGATCATGCTAAAGCTTCAACTGTTGTTCGTAAAAGCAATATTAGAACTTATACACCTCCTGAGCAAGTTAGAGTAGAACCTAATATTGCTATTGTTAAAGATCTCTTGTCTGACAATATTGATGGGCATGTTATTTACTTCTGTAATGAAACTGCTAGAATTGCTAAACCCCGTGATACAGATAAACCTAGACCTGTGGTAGGCATGCCTGTTATTTCTGTTAAAATAGGAGATCATTGTTATCATGGCTTATGTGATATGGGTGCTAGTGCTAGTGCAATACCTATTGACTTATACAAAGAAATTATGCATGACATTGCACCTGTTGAGTTAGAAGAAATTGATGTTACAATTAAACTTGCCAATAGAGTTACTATTTCACCAATTGGAATTGTAAGAGATGTTGAAGTCTTGTGTGGGAAAACTAAATATCCTGCTGATTTTCTTGTTCTTGGTTCCCCACAAGATAGCTTTTGTCCCATTATATTTGGTAGACCCTTCTTGAACAGTGTTAATGCTAAGATAGATTGTGAAAAGAATGTTGTTACAATTGGCTTAGATGATATGGTTCATGAGTTTAATTTCTCTAAATTCAGTAAACAACATCATGAGGAAGAATTACCTAGTAAGGATGAAATTATTGGTCTTGCTTCTATTGCCGTGCCTCCTAGTGATCCTTTAGAACACTATTTGCTAGACCATGAAAATGATATGTTCATGAATGAAAGAAGGGAGATAGATGAAGTATTCTTTAAACAGGAACCTATTCTGCAACACAACTTGCCTGTTGAAATTGTAGGGGATCCTCCTCCACCCAAGGGTGATCCCGTGTTTGAGCTTAAACGTTTGCCTGATAATCTTAAATATGCGTATCTTGATGAAAAGAAGATATATCCTATTATTATTAGTGCTAACCTTTCAGAGCATGAAGAAGAAAGATTATTGAAAACTCTGACGAAGCATCATGCTGCTATTGGATATACTCTTGATGATCTTAAGGGCATTAGTCCCACTCTATGTCAACATAAAATAAATTTGGAAGCAGATACCAAACCAGTTCGTGATCCTCAAAGACGTCTGAATCCTAAAATGAAAGAAGTGGTAAGAAAAGAAATACTCAAGCTTCTGGAGGCAGGTATAATTTTTCCCGTTGCTGATAGTCAGTGGGTAAGTCCTGTCCATTGTGTCCCTAAGAAGGGAGGTATTACTGTTGTTCCTAATGATAAAGATGAATTGATTCCACAAAGAATTATCACAGGTTATAGGATGGTAATTGATTTACGCAAATTAAATAAAGCTACTAAGAAAGATCATTACCCCTTACCTTATATTGATCAAATGCTAGAAAGATCATGCAAACATACACACTATTGCTTTCTAGATGGTTATTCTGGTTTCTCTCAAATACCTGTGTCGGCTAGAGATCAATCAAAGACTACTTTTACATGCCCTTTTGGTACTTTTGCTTATAGACGTATGCCTTTTGGTTTATGTAATGCACCTGCTACCTTTCAAAGATGCATGATGGCTATATTCTCCGACTTTTGTGAAAAGATTTGTGAGGTTTTCATGGACGACTTTTTCATCTATGGTTCCTCTTTTGATGATTGCTTGAGCAATCTTGATCGAGTTTTGCAGAGATGTGAAGAAACTAATCTTGTCTTGAATTGGGAAAAGTGCCACTTTATGGTTAATGAAGGTATTGTCTTGTGGCACAAAGTTTCTGAAAGAGGTGTTGAAGTTGATAAAGCCAAGGTTGATGCTATTGAAAAGATGCCATGTCCCAAGGACATCAAAGGTATAAGAAGTTTCCTTGGTCACGCCGGATTTTATAGGAGGTTCATTAAGGACTTCTCAAAAATTTCTCGGCCTCTGACTAATTTATTGCAAAGAGATATACCATTTGTCTTTGATGATGATTGTGTAGAAGCATTTGAAATACTTAAGAAAGCATTAGTCTCTGCACCTGTTGTTCAGCCACCTGATTGGAATTTACCCTTTGAAATTATGTGTGATACTAGTGATTATGCTGTAGGTGCTGTTCTAGGGCAAAGAGTTGATAAGAAATTAAATGTTATTCATTATGCTAGTAAGACTCTAGACAATGCTCAAAGAAATTATGCTACTACTAAAAAAGAGCTTTTAGCAGTTGTATTTGCTTATGATAAGTTCGGACCTTATATTGTTGATTCTAAAGTAACTATCCACACTGATCATGCTGCTATTAAATACCTTATGGAAAAGAAAGATGCTAAACCTAGACTTATTAGATGGGTTCTCTAGCTACAATAATTTGATTTACATATTATTGATAGAAAGGGAGCTGAGAACCCCATTGCAGACAACTTGTCTAGGTTAGAGAATGTTCTTGATGATCCACTACCTATTAATGATAACTTTCCTGATGAACAATTAAATGTTATAAGTACTTCTCGTAGTACTCCATGGTATGCTGATTATGCTAATTATATTGTTGCTAAGTTTATACCACCTAGCTTCACATACCAGCAAAATAAGAAGTTTTTCTATGACTTGAGACATTACTTTTGGGATGACCCACATCTTTATAAAGGAGTAGATGGTGTTATTAGACGTTGTGTACCTGAGCATGAACATGAACAGATCCTACGCAAGTGTCATTCCGAGTCTTATGGAGGACACCACACTGGAGATAGAACTGCACATAAGGTATTGCAATCTGGTTTTTATTGGCCTACTCTCTTCAAGGATGCCCGTAAGTTTGTCTTGTCTTGTGATGAATGTCAAAGAATTGGTAATATTAGTAGATGTCAAGAAATGCCTATGAATTATTCTCTTGTTATTGAACCATTTGATGTTTGGGGCTTTGATTATATGGGACCTTTTCCTGCCTCTAATGGATACACACATATTTTAGTTGCTGTTGATTACGTTACTAAGTGGGTAGAAGCTATTCCAACTAGTAGTGCTGATCATAGCACTTCTATTAAAATGCTTAAAGAAGTTATTTTTCCGAGGTTTGGAGTCCCTAGATATTTAATGACTGATGGTGGTTCACACATTATTCATGGTGCCTTCCGTAAAATGCTTGCTAAATATGATGTTAATCATAGAATTGCATCTCCTTATCACCCACAGTCTAGTGTTCAAGTAGAGTTGAGCAATAGAGAGCTCAAATTAATTTTGCAAAAGACTGTTAATAGGTCTAGAAAGAATTGGTCTAAGAAACTTGATGATGCATTATGGGCATATAGAATTGCATATAAAATCCTATGGGTATGTCTCCGTATAAAATGGTTTATGGAAAAGCATGTCACTTACCTCTCGAACTAGAACATAAGGCATATTGGGCTATTAAAGAACCCAACTATGATTTTAAACTTGCCGGTGAGAAGAGGTTATTTGATATTAGCTCACTTGATGAATGGAGAACCCAAGCTTATGAAAATGCCAAGTTGTTTAAAGAAAAAGTTAAAAGATGGCATCACAAGAGGATACAAAAGCGTGAGTTTAATGTAGGTGATTATCTATTGCTATACAACTCTCGTTTAAGATTTTTTGTAGGAAAACTTCTCTCTAAATGGGAAGGCCCCTATGTTATCGAGGAAGTCTATCGTTCTGGTGCCGTAAAAATCAACAACTTTGAAGGCACAAATCCGAAGGTGGTAAACGGTCAAAGAATCAAACATTATATCTCAAGTAATCCCATAAATGTTGAAACCAATATTATTGAAACCGTAACCCCGGAGGAATACATAAGGGACACTTTCCGGAATGTTTTAGACTCCTAAAAGGAATAGGTATGTGGTACGGTAAGTAATCCGACTCCAAAACAATTTCTAAGGCAATATTTCTCAGTTTTGGAATATTTAGAAAAATAGAAATATAAGTAGCAGTCCGGGAAGGACACGAGGGCCCCACGAGGGTGGTGGGCGCGCCCTACCCCTCTGGGCGCGCCCCCTACCTCGTGAGCACCTCGTGTGCCTTCCAGACTCTGTTTTCTTGCAAGATACGTATTTTGGTCAGTAAAAATTCATTATATAACCTCCCGAAGGTTTTGACTCACGTATCACGCAAACCTCCTCTGTTCTTGTTTTGAGCTATTTTCTGTCAGGATTTTCCAGGCTAGGCATCATGTCGTCTCCCTCCTTCAACAATGGTGACAACGATGCTTGGCTAATGAAGATAGATCTGAAGAGGGAAGAACCCACGAGGGTCAACAATGATGAAAGGATCAAGAAGGCCACGGAGGATCAAGCTCCGGCAGCAAAAGACATCCTTCAACTTGATCATAACCTTCTTAGCCCAACTGAGATTGAAGCTTTCAAGATGATTGAGTTAGCTCGTATACAAAACAAGTATCTCACACAAGAAAATATTTTGTTGAAGGAGCATATTGTCGCACTCAAGGGCATTATTCGCAAGCTGGAGGACCTCTTACGCTCGATGTGCGATTATCCGTCACCACCACCTTCTTCACCAACAAAGAAGGAGATATAATCACATGGGTATGGGCACTCCCCTTGGCAACTACCATGCTTGGGGGAGGTGTCCCAGTATCGTATCACAATCACAACTCCTATCTTTATCGTTTTTCTTAGTTTGATCCTATTAGTAGTATCTTGATCTAGTAGAATAAAGTTTATGACATGATCTAGTTTTGAGTTTTGCATTATGATCTCTCTATGTAATCGAGTCCATGAGCTATATATAATAAAGATTAGTGTTAAGTCAAGGTCTTGATTATTTTTCCATGATCTTGGGTGAATAAAAGAAAAGAGAAAAAGAATAAAAAGAAACAAAAAGTTCATATTGATCTTATTGAGAGTAATAGCTTCACATAGAAAGAGTATGATGATTAAAAGTTGTTGGGAATTGGAAGACATAGCTTTGGTCATTGTTGCAATTAATAGGAAGTAATAAGCAAAGAGAGGTTTTCACATATAGATATATTATCATTGACATCTTTTATGATTGGGAGCACTCATTAAAATATGACATGTTAAAGAGTTGATGTTGCACAAGAAGACAATGTAATGAGTTATGCATTTCTTATATCTAAGATAAAGTATGTTGTCATGGATCCTCTAACTTGTTGAGCTTGCCTTTCCCCCTCATGCTAGCCAAATTCTCAGCACCAAGTAGAAATACTACTTGTGCTTCCAAATACCCTTAAACCAGTTTTGCCATGAGAGTTCACCATATCTACCTATGGATTGAGTAAGATCCTTCAAGTAAGTTGTCATCGGTGCAAAGCAATAAAAATTGCTCTAAATATGTATGATTGATTGGTGAGGGAGAAATAAGCTTTATACGATCTTGTGATGTGGTAGTAATAAAAGCGACGGACTGCATAATAAAGGTTCATATCACAAGGGGCAATATAAAGTGACGTTCTTTAGCATTGAGATTTTATGCATCCAACCATAAAAGCGCATGGCAACCTCTGCTTCCCTCTGCGAAGGGCCTATCCTTTATTATTATCTTCTACCTTATGCAAGAGTCATGGTGATCTTCACCTTTTCTTTTTCATTTTATCCTTTGGCAAGTTCAGCATGTTGGAAAGAACATGATATATATATCTAATTGGATGTAGAGGAGCATGAACCATTATTGTTGACATTACCCTTGAGGTAAAAGGTTGTGGGGTAAAACTATAAGCCCCTATCTTTCTCTGTGTCCGACTAAAACTCCGTAACCACAAGTATTGCGTGAGTGTTAGCAATTATGGAGGACTAAATGATAGTTGAGTATTTGGACTTGCTTTTTAGCTCTGACACAGACTCTTTCCGATGTTATGATAAATTGCAATTGCTTCAATGACTAAGATTATAGTTTGTCAGAGCCTAATAAGGTTTATGATTTATACTTTTGCATTGTGAATAGATCATCACTTGAACATAAGTAATAATATGACAAAATCTATATGTGTTGCTGTTATAAGAATAATCATGATGCCTTCACGTCCTTATTTTATTTTTATCGATGCCTCTACCTCTAAACATGAGGACATATTTATTGTTATCGGCTTTTCGCTTGAGGACAAGCGAGGTCTAAGCTTGGGGGAGTTGATACGTCCATTTTGCATCATGCTTTTATATCAATATTTATTTCATTATGGACTGTTATTTCACTTTATATCACAATACTTATGGCTATTCTCTCTTATTTTACAAGGTTTACATGAAGAGGGAGAATGCCGGCAGCTGGAATTCTGGGCTGGAAAAGGAGCAAATATTAGAGACCTACTCTGCGCAACTCCAAAAGTCCTGAAACTCCACGGAACATCTTAAACTAAATAAAGAAAAATCCTCGCCAGAGATGAGGGCCAGGGGGCCCACACCCTGCTCACGAGGGTGGGGGCGCCCCCCTAGGGCGCCCCCCTACCTCGTGGGCCCCTGGTGGCTCTCCGACGTCCATCTTCTCCTATATGAAGCCTTTCGATGAGAAAAAAAGAAGAAGAAACTTTTTGGGACGAGACTCCGCCGCCACGAGGCGGAACCTTGGAGGATCAAATCTAGAGCTCCGGCAGAGCTGTTCTGCCGGGGATACTTCCCTCCCGGAGGGGGAAATCATCACCATCGTTGAGGGAGTCCTGGATTAGGGGGTGTTCGGATAGCCGGACTATACCTTCAGCCGGACTCCTAGACTATGAAGATACAAGATTGAAGACTTCATCCCGTGTCCGGGAGGGACTTTCCTTGGCGTGGAAGGCAAGCTTGGCGGTACGGATATGTAGATCTCCTACCATTGTAACCGACTCTATGTAACCCTAACCCTATCCGGTGTCTATATAAACCGGAGGGTTTTAGTCCGTAGGACGACGTACACATCAACAATTATACCATAGGCTAGCTTCTAGGGTTTAGCCTCTTCGATCTCGTGGTAGATCTACTCTTGTACTACCCATATCATCAATATTAATCAAGCAGGACGTAGGGTTTTACCTCCATCGAGAGGGCCCGAACCTGGGTCAAACTTCGTGTCCCTTGCCTCCTATTACCATCCGGCCTAGACGCACAGTTCGGGACCCCCTACCCGAGATCCGCTGGTTTTGACACCGACATTGGTGCTTTCATTGAGAGTTCCTCTGTGTCGTCGCCGTCAGGCTCGATGGCTCCTACGATCATCGATAGCGATGCAGTCCAGGGTGAGACCTTCCTCCCCGGACAGATCTTCGTCTTTGGCGGCTTCGCACTGCGGGCCAATTCGCTTGGCCATCTGGAGTAGATCGAAAGCTACGCCCCTGGCCGTCAGGTCAGATTTGGAAGTTTAAACTACACGGCTGACATCCGCGGGGACTTGATCTTCGACGGATTCGAGCCACTGCTGAGCGCGCCGGACTGTCCCGACGAGCATGATCTAGCTCTGCCGCCGAACAGTGCCCTGGAGGCCGCACCCGCATCGGCTTCGACCCTTAACTCGGAGCCAACCACACCGATCGAGGATGGGTGGTTGGATGCCGCCTCGGGGGCTGCGATCCCAACGGCGATTGAGCCGAACACCAGCCCCGCACTCTGCGAGACTCGTGACTCGAAAGAGCCGGACTCCTCTCCGGACTCCGAACCCTCCACGCCCCTATCAATCGAATCCGATTGGGCGCCGATCATGGAGTTCACTGCCGCGGACATCTTTCAGCACTCGCCTTTCGGCGATATTCTGAAGTCACTGAAGTCTCTCTCTTTATCAGGAGATCCCTGGCCGGACTACGGTCAGCAAGGTTGGGGTATGGACGATGAAGAAATTCAAAGCCCACCCACCACCCACTTTGTAGCCACTGTCGACGACTTAACCAACATGCTCGACTTCGACTCCGAAGACATCAACGGTATGGACGCCGATGAACGAGATGATGAAGCACCAGCGCCTACTAGGCCCTGGAAAGCCACCTCGTCATATGATATACGCATGGTGGACACCCCAAAAGAGGGAGATGGCGATGGAACAGCGGAGGATGACCCCTCCAAGAAACAGCCTAAGCGCCGGCGTCAGCGGCGCTGCTCAAAATCCCGCCAAAACAAATACGGCGATTCCAGCACGGGAGATAATAATACTCCGGAAAGTGCCGAAGAAAACCCCCTCCAGCAAGACTTAGCACAGGAAGATGGAGAAACCAGCCCTCATGAGAGAGCGGCAGACAGAGAGGTCGAGGACGATAATTATATGCCTCCCTCCGAAGACAAGGCAAGCCTCGACGACGACGAATTCGTCGTGCCAGAGGATCCCATCGAGCAAGAGCATTTTCAACGCAGGCTTATGGCCACGACAAGAAGCCTCAAGAAAAAACAACAACAGCTTAGAGCTGATCAAGATTTGCTGGTCGACAGATGGACTGAAGTCCATGCGGCCGAAGAGCATAAACTCGAACGCCCCTCCAAGAGCTACCAAAAGCGCAGGTTGCTACCCCGATTAGAGGAGGAAGCACTTGATGCGGCCGACCGGACACCTCGTGGCCGCGACAGAGAGGCCTCTCGGCCCTCCACTCAAGCCGCACCCCGTACCAAGGCAAGGGAATATGCGTCGGACTTACGAGACATGTTGGAGGACAAGGCAAGGCAAACAAGATCGATCTACGGATCGCGTGGGCGCCCCACGGCTCGAGATGGTAACCGTCATGCCGGCCACAAATTCGGCAGGGCCGAACACAGTAGACAAAGCTCACCGGAGCTATGTCATGATATAGCCCTGTATAGAGGCTCCGCACACCCACTATGCTTTACAGAGAAATAATGGATCATCAAATCCCCGAGGGTTTCAAACCCGTAAACATCGAATCATATGATGGCACAACAGATCCTGCGGTATGGATCGAGGATTATCTCCTTCATATCCACATGGCCCACGACGATGATTTCCACGCCATCAAATACCTCCCACTAAAGCTTAAAAGACCAGCTCGACAGTGGCTTAACAGCTTGCCAACATGATCAATTAGTTGTTGGGAGGACCTGGAAGCCACATTCCTCGACAATTTCCAGGGCACTTATGTGCGACCCCCAGACGCCGATGACCTAAGTCACGTAACTCAGCAGCCAGAGGAATCGGCCAGGCAATTCTGGACACGGTTCCTAACAAAGAAAAATCAAATAGTCGAATGTTCGGACGCTGAGGCCCTAGCAGCCTTCAAGCACAATATCCATGACGAGTGGCTGGCCCGGCACCTTGGACAGGAAAAGCCAAAATCTATGGCAGCACTCACGACACTCATGACCTGCTTTTGCGCGGGAGAAGACAGCTGGCTTGCTCGTAGCAACAATATGACCAAGAACCCTGGTAATTCAGACACCAGGGACGGTAGTGGCAGCTCGCATTGCAACAAAACAGAAGCGCCGCATTAACGGTGACAATGCTGAGGATACGGCAGTTAATGCCGGATTCAGAGGCTCTAAATCCGGTCAGCGGAAAAAGCCATTCAAAAGGAATCCTAGGGGCCCGTCTAGTTTGGACCGAATACTCGACCGCTTGTGCCAGATACATGGCACCCCCGAAAAGCCGGCCAATCACACCAACAGGGATTGTTGGGTGTTCAAGCAGGCAGGCAAATTAAACACCGAAAATGAAGACAAGGGGCTGCATAGCGATGACGACGAGGAGCCCCGGCCGCCGAACAACAGTGGACAGAAGGGTTTTCCCCCACAAGTGCGGATGGTGAACATGATATACGCAACCCACGTCCCAAAAAGGGAGCGGAAGCGCGCGTTAAGGGACGTATACGCGGTAGAGCCAGTCACCCCAAAGTTCAACCCCTGGTCCTCCTGTCCGATCACCTTTGATTGGAGGGACCATCCCACTAGCATCCGTCATGGCGGATTCGCCGCATTGGTTCTGTTGGGGAACGTAGCAGAAATTCAAAAATTTTCCTACGTGTCACCAAGATCTATCTATGGAGAGACCAGCAACGAGTAGAAGGAGAGTGCATCTACATACCCTTGTAGATCGCTAAGCGGAAGCGTTCAAGTGAACGGGGTTGATGGAGTCGTACTCGTCGTGATTCAAATCACCGATGATCAAGTGCCGAACGGACGGCACCTCCGCGTTCAACACACGTACAGCCCGGTGACGTCTCCCACGCCTTGATCCAGCAAGGAGAGAGGGAGAGGTTGAGGAAGACTCCATCCAACAGCAGCACAACGGCGTGGTGGTGATGGAGGAGCGTGGCAATCCAGCAGGGCTTCGCCAAGCACCATAGGAGAGGAGGAGGAGGGAGAGGGGCAGGGCTGCACCAACGAGAGATCAAATCGCGTGTTATGGGCAGCCCCTAGGCCTCATATATATAGGGGAAGGGGAGGGCTGCGCCCCCTTTAGGGTTTCCCACCCCAAGGGGCGGCGGCCAGCCTCCAGATGGGAAAAGGGCGGCGGCCAAGGGAGGATTCCCTCCCCCCCAAGGCACCTAGGAGGTGCCTTCCCCTCCTAGGACTCTTCCTTAGGGTTCCCCCTTGACCCTAGGCGCATGGGCCATGAGGGAAGTGGCGCCCCAGCCCACTTTGGGCTGGATCCCTTCCCACTTCAGCCCATGGGACCCTCCGGGATAGGTGGCCCCACCCGGTGGGCCCCCGGGACCCTTCCGGTGGTCCCGGTACAATACCGATGACCCCGAAACTTGTCCCGATGGCCGAAACAGGACTTCCTATATATAAATCTTTACCTCCGGACCATTCCAGAACTCCTCGTGACGTCCGGGATCTCATCCGGGACTCCGAACAACATTCGGTAACCACATACAAGCTTCCTTTATAACCCTAGCGTCATCGACCTTAAGTGTGTAGACCCTACGGGTTCGGGAGACATGCAGACATGACCGAGACGTTCTCCAGTCAATAACCAACAGCGGGATCTGGATACCCATGTTGGCTCCCACATGTTCCACGATGATCTCATCGGATGAACCACGATGTCAAGGACTCAATCGATCCCGTATTCAATTCCCTTTGTCTATCGGTATGTTACTTGCCCGAGATTCGATCGTCGGTATACCGATACCTTGTTCAATCTCGTTACCGGCAAGTCACTTTACTCGTTCCGTAACACATCATCCCGTGATCAACTCCTTGGTCACATTGCGCATATGATGATGTCCTACCGAGTGGGCCCAGAGATACCTCTCCGTTTACACGGAGTGACAAATCCCAGTCTCGATCCGCATAAAACAATAGATACTTTCGGAGATACCTGTAGTGCACCTTTATAGTCACCCAGTTACGTTGTGACGTTTGATACACCCAAAGCACTCCTACGGTATCCAGGAGTTACACGATCTCATGGTCAAAGGAAGAGATACTTGACATTGGCAAAGCTCTAGCAAATGAACTACACGATCTTTTGTGCTAGTCTTAGGATTGGGTCTTGTCCATCACATCATTCTCCTAATGATGTGATCCCGTTATCAACGACATCCAATGTCCATAGCCAGGAAACCATGACTATCTGTTGATCACAATGAGCTAGTCAACTAGAGGCTCACTAGGGACATATTGCGGTCTATGTATTCACACGTGTATTACGATTTCCGGATAATACAGTTATAGCATGAATAAAAGACAATTATCATGAACAAGGAAATATAATAATAATACTTTTATTATTGCCTCTAGGGCATATTTCCAACAGTCTCCCACTTGCACTAGAGTCAATAATCTAGTTCACATCGCCATGTGATTAACACTCACAGGTCACATCGCCATGTGACTAATACCCAAGAGTTTACTAGAGTCAGTAGTCTAGTTCACATCACTATGTGATTAACACTCAATGAGTTTTATGTTTGATCATGTTGCTTGTGAGAGAGGTTTTAGTCAACGGGTCTGAACCTTTCAGATCCGTGTGTGCTTTACAAATCTCTATGTCATCTCCTAGATGCAGCTACCACGCTCTATTTTGAGCTATTCCAAACAACTGTTCTACTTGGAGCTATTCTAAATTATTGCTCCATTATATGTATCCGGTCTCTCTACTCAGAGCTATCCGGATAGGTGTCAAGCTTGCATCGCCGTAACCTGTACGACGAACTCTTTTACCACCTCCATAATCGAGAAAATTCCTTAGTCCACTAGTTACTAAGGATAACTTTGACCGCTGTCCTGTGAGCCATTCTTGGATCACTCTTGTACCCCTTGACTGACTCATGGCAAGGCACACTTCAGGTGCGGTACACAGCATAGCATACTAACGAGCCTACGTCTTAAGCATAGGGGACGACCTTCGTCTTTTCTCTCTTTTCTGCCGTGGTCGAGCTTTAAGTCTTAACTTCGTACCTTACAACTCAGGCAAGAACTCCTTCTTTGACTGGTCCATCTTGAACACCTTCAAGATCATGTCAAGGTATGTGCTCATTTGAAAGTATTATTAAGCATTTTGATCTATCCTTATAGATCTTGATGCTCAATGTTCAAGTAGCTTAATCCAGGCTTTCCATTGAAAAACACTTTCAAAATAACCCTATATGCTTTCCAGAAATTCTACGTCATTTCTGATCAACAATATGTCAACAACATATACTCATCAGAAATTCTATAGTGCTCCCACTCACTTCTTTGGAAATACAAGTTTCTCATAAACTTTGTACAAACCCAAAATCTTTGATCATCATCAAAGCATACATTCCAACTCCGAGATGCTCACTCCAGTCCTTAGAAGGATCGCTGGAGCTAGCATACCTTTTAGCATCCTTAGGATCAACAAAAACTTTCTGATTGTATTACATACAACCTTTCCTTACGAAAACTAGTAAGGAAACTCGTTTTGACATCCGTTTGCCAGATTTCATAAATGCAGCTAATGCTAACATGATTCCGACGGACTTTAAGCATCGCTACGAGTGAGAAAATCTCATCGTAGTCAACTCCTTGAACTTGTCGGAAAACACTTCGCCACAAGTCGAGCTTCATAGATGGTGACATTACCAGCCACGTCCGTCTTCTTCTTAAAAGATCCATTTATCTCAATGGATTGCCGATCATCGGGCAAGTCCATCAAAGTCCATGCTTTGTTCTGATATATGGATACTATCTCGGATTTCATGGCTTCTAACCATTTGTCGGAATTCGGGCCCACCATCGCTTCTCCATAGCTCGTAGGTTCATTGTTGTCTAGCAACATGACTTCCAAGACAGGATTACCGTACCACTCTGAAGTAGTACGTATCCTTGTCACCCTACGAGGTACGGCAGTGATTTGATCCGAAACTTCATGATCAATATCATAAGCTTCCACTTCAATTGGTGTAGGTGCCACGGGAACAACTTCCTGTGCCCTGCTACATACTGGTTGAAGAGACGGTTCAATAACCTCATCAAGTCTCCACCATCCTCCCACTCAATTCTTTCGAGAGAAACTTTTCCTCGAGAAAGGACCCGATTCTAGAAACAATCCATATTGCTTTCGGATCTGAATTAGGAGGTATACCCAACTGTTTTGGGTTTCCTATGAAGATGCATTTTATCCGCTTTGGGTTCGAGCTTATCAACCTGAAACTTTTTCATATAAGCGTCGCAGCCCCAAACCTTTAAGAGACGACAACTTAGGTTTCTCTAAACCATAATTCATACGGTGTCATCTCATCGGAATTACGTGGTGCCCTATTTAAAGTGAATGTGGTTGTCTCTAATGCCTAACCCATGAACGATAGTGGTAATTCGATAAGAGACATCATGGTACGCACCATATCCAATAGGGTGCAACTATGATGTTCGGACACACCATCACACTATGGTGTTCCAGGCGGTATTAATTATGAAACAATTTCCACAATGTCTTAATTGTGTGCCAAAACTCGTAACTCAGATATTCATCTCTATGATCGTATCATAGACATTTTATCCTCTTGTCACAATGATATTCTACTTCACTCTGAAATTATTTGAACCATTCAATAATTCAGACTTGTGTTTCATCAAGTAAATATTCTCAACATCTACTCGAATCATCTGTGAAGTAAGAACATAATGATATTCACTGCATGCCTCAGCACTCATTGGACTGCACACATCAAAATGTGTTGCTTCCAACAAGTTGCTATCTTGTTCCATTTTACTGAAACCGAGGCTTTTCAGTCATCTTGCCTATGTGGTATGACTTGCATATCTCAAGTGATCCAAAATCAAGTGAGTCCAAACGATCCATCTGCATGGAGTTTCTTCATGCGTATACACCAATAGACATGGTTCGCATGTCTCAAACTTTTCAAAACGAGTGAGTCCAAAGATCCATTAACATGGAGCTTCTTCATGCGTTTTATACCAATATGACTTACATGGCAGTGCCACAAGCAAGTGGTACTATCATTACTATCTTATATCTTTTGGCATGAAAATGTGTATCCCTACGATCAAAATTCAATAAACCATTCCTTTAGTTGCAAGAGCACTTATTCAGGTTTAATACTAATCTTGATGGTAGAGGGAGCGTGCGATGTTAGATCACATCAAACTTGGAAACACTTCCAACACGTATCGTCAGCTCACCTTTAGCTAGTCTCCGTTTTATTCCGTAGCTTTTATTTCGAGTTACTAACACTTAGCAACCGAACCGGTATCTAATACCCTGGTGCTACTAGGAGTACTAGTAAAGTACACATTAACATAATGTATATCCAATATACTTCTATCGACCTTGCCAACCTTCTCATCTACCAAGTATCTAGGGTAATCCTGCTCCAGTGGTTGTTCCCCTTATTACAGAAGCACTTAGTCTCGGGTTTGGGTTCAACCTCGGGTTTCTTCATTGGTGCAGCAGCTGATTTGCCGTTTCATGAAGTATCCCTTCTTTCCCTTGCCCTTCTTGAAACTAGTGGTTTCATCAACCATCAACAATTGATGCTCCTTCTTGATTTCTACTTTCGCGATGTCAAACAACGCGAATACCTCAAGGATCATCATCTCTATCCTTGATATGTTATAGTTCATCACGAAGCTCTAGCAGCTTGGTGGCAATGACTTTGGGGAAACATCACTATCTCATCTGGAAGATCAACTCCCACTAGATTCAAGTGATTGTTGTACTCAGACAATCTGAGCACAAGCTCAACGATTGAGCTTTTCTCCCTTAGTTTGCAGGCTAAGAAAATCGTCGGAGGTCTTATACCTCTTGACATGGGCACGAGCCTGAAATCCCAATTTCAGCCCTTGAAACATCTCATATGTTCCGCGACGTTTCGAAAACGTCTTTGGTGCCTCTACTTAAACCATTTAACTGAACTATCACGTAGTTATCAAAAACGTGTATGTTCGATGTTCGCAACGTCGACAAACGACGTTGGGGTTCAGCACACTAAGCAGTGCATTAAGGACATAAGCTTTCTACTGTTCGCATAATCGCTACTATCAACTTTCAACTATATTTTCTCTAGGAACATATCTAAAATAGTAGAACTAAAGCGCGAGCTACGACATAATTTGCAAAAGGTCTTTTGACTATGTTCAGGATAATTAAGTTCATCTTATGAACTCCCACTCAGATAGACATCCCTCTGGTCATCTAAGTGATTACATGATCCGAGTCAACTAGGCCGTGTCTGATCATCACGTGAGACGGACTAGTCATCATCGGTGAACATCTTCATGTTGATCGTATCTACTATACGACTCATGCTCGACCTTTTGGTCTCCGTGTTCCGAGGCCATGTCTGTACATGCTAGGCTCGTCAAGTTAACCCTAAGTGTTTTCGCTGTGTAAAACTGTCTTACACCCGTTGTATGTGAACGTAAGAATCCATCACACCCGATCATCATGTGGTGCTTAGAAGCGACGAACTGTAGCAACGGTGCACAGTTAGGGGAGAACACTTCTTGAAATTTTGTAAGGGATCATTTATTTACTACCATCGTCCTAAGTAAACAAGATGCATAAACATGATAAACATCACATGCAATCAAATAGTGACATGATATGGCCAATATCATTTTGCTCCTTTTGATCTTCATCTTCGGGGCTCCATGATCATCATCGTCACCGGCATGACACCATGATCTCCATCATCGTGTCTTCATGAAGTTGTCACGCCAACGACTACTTCTACTTCTATGGCTAACGCGTTTAGCAATAAAGTAAAGTAAGTTACATGGCGTTCTTCAATGACACGCAGGTCATACAAAAATAAAGACAACTCCTATGGCTCCTGCCGGTTGTCATACTCATCGACATGCAAGTCGTGAATCCTATTACAAGAACATGATCAATCTCATACATCAAATGTCATTCATCACATCCTTTTGGCCATATCACATCACATAGCATACCCTGCAAAAACAAGTTAGACGTCCTCTAATTGTTGTTTGCATGTTTTACGTGGCTGCTATGGGTTTCTAGCAAGAATGTTTCTTACCTACGCAAAACCACAACGTGATATGCCAATTGCTATTTACCCTTCATAAGGACCCTTTTCATCGAATCCGTTCCGACTAAAGTGGGAGAGACTGGCACCCGCTAGCCACCTTATGCACCAAGTGCATGTCAATCGGTGGAACCTGTCTCACGTAAGAGTACGTGTAAGGTCGGTCCGGGCCGCTTCATCACACAATACCGTCGAAACAAGATTGGACTAGTAACGGTAAGCATATTGAACAACATCAACGCCCACAACTACTTTGTGTTCTACTCGTGCAAAGAATCTACGCAATAGACCTAGCTCATGATGCCACTGTTGGGGAACGTAGCAGAAATTCAAAAATTTTCCTACGTGTCACCAAGATCTATCTATGGAGAGACCAGCAACGAGTAGAAGGAGAGTGCATCTACATACCCTTGTAGATCGCTAAGCGTAAGCGTTCAAGTGAACGGGGTTGATGGAGTCGTACTCGTCGTGATTCAAATCACCGATGATCAAGTGTCGAACGGACGGCACCTCCGCGTTCAACACACGTACAGCCCGGTGACGTCTCCCACGCCTTGATCCAGCAAGGAGAGAGGGAGAGGTTGAGGAAGACTCCATCCAACAGCAGCACAACGGCGTGGTGGTGATGGAGGAGCGTGGCAATCCAGCAGGGCTTCGCCAAGCACCATAGGAGAGGAGGAGGAGGGAGAGGGGCAGGGCTGCACCAACGAGAGATCAAATCGCGTGTTATGGGCAGCCCCTAGGCCTCATATATATAGGGGAAGGGGAGGGCTGCGCCCCCTTTAGGGTTTCCCACCCCAAGGGGCGGCGGCCAGCCTCCATATGGGAAAAGGGCGGCGGCCAAGGGAGGATTCCCTCCCCCCAAGGCACCTAGGAGGTGCCTTCCCCTCCTAGGACTCTTCCTTAGGGTTCCCCCTTGACCCTAGGCGCATGGGCCATGAGGGAAGTGGCGCCCCAGCCCACTTTGGGCTGGATCCCTTCCCACTTCAGCCCATGGGACCCTCCGGGATAGGTGGCCCCACCCGGTGGGCCCCCGGGACCCTTCCGGTGGTCCCGGTACAATACCGATGACCCCGAAACTTGTCCCGATGGCCGAAACAGGACTTCCTATATATAAATCTTTACCTCCGGACCATTCCGGAACTCCTCGTGACGTCCGGGATCTCATCCGGGACTCCGAACAACATTCGGTAACCACATACAAGCTTCCTTTATAACCCTAGCATCATCGAACCTTAAGTGTGTAGACCCTACGGGTTCGGGAGACATGTAGACATGACCGAGACGTTCTCCGGTCAATAACCAACAGCGGGATCTGGATACCCATGATGGCTCCCACATGTTCCACGATGATCTCATCGGATGAACCACGATGTCAAGGACTTAATCAATCCCGTATTCAATTCCCTTTGTCTATCGGTATGTTACTTGCCCGAGATTCGATCGTCGGTATCTAATACCTTGTTCAATCTCGTTACCGGCAAGTCACTTTACTCGTTCCGTAACACATCATCCCGTGATCAACTCCTTGGTCACATTGCGCATATGATGATGTCCTACCGAGTGGGCCCAGAGATACCTCTCCGTTTACACGGAGTGACAAATCCCAGTCTCGATCCGCATAAAACAATAGATACTTTCGGAGATACCTGTAGTGCACCTTTATAGTCACCCAGTTACGTTGTGACGTTTGATACACCCAAAGCACTCCTACGGTATCCAGGAGTTACACGATCTCATGGTCAAAGGAAGAGATACTTGACATTGGCAAAGCTCTAGCAAATGAACTACACGATCTTTTGTGCTAGTCTTAGGATTGGGTCTTGTCCATCACATCATTCTCCTAATGATGTGATCCCGTTATCAACGACATCCAATGTCCATAGCCAGGAAACCATGACTATCTGTTGATCACAATGAGCTAGTCAACTAGAGGCTCACTAGGGACATATTGCGGTCTATGTATTCACACGTGTATTATGATTTCCGGATAATACAGTTATAGCATGAATAAAAGACAATTATCATGAACAAGGAAATATAATAATAATACTTTTATTATTGCCTCTAGGGCATATTTCCAACAGGTTCTAGACCCAATCATTGACGTATTTCATCTCACTAGAGTCCTTATGGACGGCGGTAGCAGCCTGAACCTGCTTTATCAGGATACAGTGCAGAAAATGGGCATAGATCCCTTGAGGATTAAGCCCACCAAAACGACCTTTAAAGGCATAATACCAGGTGTAGAGGCCAACTGTACAGGCTCAGTCACACTTGAAGTGGTCTTCGGATCTCCGGATAATTTCCGAAGCGAGGAGTTAATCTTTGACATAGTCCCGTTTCGCAGTGGTTATCATGCACTGCTCGGGCGAACCGCATTCGCTAAGTTCAATGCAGTATCGCACTACGCATACCTTAAGCTCAAGATGCCAGGCCCTCAAGGAGTAATTACGGTCAATGGAAACACCGAACGCTCCCTCCGAACAAAGGAGCACACGGCGGCCCTTGCAGCGGAAGTACAAAGCAGCCTCTCCAGGCAGTTCTCCAGCCCGGCCACTAAACGACTGGACACCGTCAAGTGCGCCCGGAGTAACCTACAACAAGACCGCCTGGCACGATCCGAGCAGGCACGGCAATACGGCCCCAACCCCAACCCTCGCAAAAAGGCGATGCCAGTACTTCGCGTACATAACTACGCTCTAGAGATACCATGGGTACAGGGGAGGGGCACCATCACGGCACGCCCAAAACACGGCTTGAACCGTACCAGGGGCTGCCGATTTCTTAATTTTCTCTTACTTTCAGGACTCCATCCTTCGGAAGGCCTGTTCGGCAGTTCAATTGCCGCACAAACGATGCAAGAACCAGGGAAGCAGACAAGCCACGCCACATTACGGATCTCCCAGGTGGTCTCTATCACGATCAGTATACCTGTTCCGCATACTATTCCGCAGCTTGCCCCTGGAACGGACATGTTAACTAGTCCAAACTTCCACTTACCGCATTATTTGTATCGTTCTGCTTTGATCGCAGCCCCTTTTTAATAAACAATGCATAGCTTTCGTCTATTTTTGCATTACCTTTTTTTCTCTCTTTATATATGTTCCTTAAACAACATGTTGCACCCGTACACGTTGGTACGGCCAAAATAAGCCAGGGGCTTTAGTACCCCTCAATATGGTGTGAGAAGTCCGAACACTTTAACAAGTGCGGCACCCCGAACTTATAGCATTATATGCATCGGCTCCGAATCATGTCTTGGGTCAATAGTTGGGTTTGCCTGGCTCCTATGTTTTGGTGCCTTATGTTCTACTATATCGGCTAAGGTAGCACTAGGAGAACAACTGCGATTGTGCCCAAGTTGAGCTGGGTCGAGCACTTCAGTGGAGAAAGCTAAAACTGACTGTCATGATGAACCGAGAGCTGGTCGCTGTTCGAGAGGTTTTTCGAGTCCCTAAAGACTTATGCCGCTTAGGGCGAGGAGCCGGCTCTGTCCGGCCAAGGCGTGGATAGCGCCCCAAACTCGGTCTTCCAAATACCAGGGGCTTCGCCGAAATTTAAAATTATAGAATTCTATGGCTAAGTGAGAGTGTTCACGCATTATAGTCTGATTGCCTTGTTCGTTGGGCTGAGCGCCTCCCTCGAAGGACCCAAACATGGGGAAAAGAGCGCTCAGGTTTATCCCCAAACACCCCAGCACTAGCGGCATGGGGGCAGAAGCCGATGACTCGCCATCTCTCAGAATTGATAAACAGCCGCACAAAAGGTAATATTTTAAATTCCAACAGCATTGCTTAGCGCATATAAACAAGTTTTCAGCGCACAGGACAAACGAGCAAGTTTCACTCAAAAATTACATTCCTAGAACATTCATCCGCCACAAGGCAGGCACCCTTCAGAACATCCTTATAGTAATTCTCGGGCTTGCGATGCTCTTTCCCCAGCGGTGGCCCGTCCTTCACCAGCTTCTCAGCATCCAACTTGCCCCAGTGCACCTTAGCACGGGCAAGGGCCCTACGGGCACCTTCAATGCAGACGGAGCGCTTGATGACTTCGAGCCTTGGACAGGCCTCCACCAACCGCCACACCAGCCCTAAATAGCTCCCAGGCAGAGCCCCTCCAGGCCACAGCCGAACAATGAGGCCCTTCATGGCCCGTTCGTCCGCCTTGTGGAGCTCGACCAGTTGCTTCAGCTGGTCGCTCAGGGGCACGGGGTGTCCGGCCTCAGCATACTAAGACCAGAACACCTTCTCTGTCGAGCTGCCCTCCTCGGCTCGATAGAATGCGGCGGCATCGGACACACTCCGGGGAAGATCTGCGAACGCTCCTGGAGAGCTCTGGATTCGGGTAAGTAACAAGTAACTCACGTTTATGTGTTTGCTTTGCATAAAGAATGCCTTACCCGCCGCTATCTTCTTCACCTCATCCAACTCCTGGAGGGTCTTCTGGGATTCGGCCTTGGCAGACTTGGCATTTTCAATAGCCACCGCGAGCTCGGATCCTCGCGTCTTTGAGTCAAGCTCCAAACTCTCATGTTTTTCCATGAGAGCCTGGAGCTCTTGCCGCACCTTGCCAACCTTGGCCTCATACTTCTCCCGCTCGGTGCGCTCTAAGGCCGCCCTCTTCTCGGCCTTGACCAGCGCCTGCTTAAGGGTTGCCACTTGAGATTTGGCCCCTAAAATAGCCACGATAATCCTGTCATTCTTTGCAATTGCACCTTTTTATATATATTTTAAAACAAGGTATTTCTTACCTTCATTATCCTCGAGCTGCTTCTTGGCACGCCCGAGCTCTTGCTCGGACCACTCGAGATTCTGCTTTAGCGTGTCCACTTCCGCAGTCAGTGCGGCGGACGCAAGCAGGGAAGCCTGCATATGCATATTGACTCATTTTTGTTAGACTCCTGCGAATTCTATTTGATCCTCTATTCGGCTTTTCTTCCAGAACGCCAAACAGAGCATCAGGGGCTACTGTCTATGCAGTACTATTATTTACACATTCTTTACTTACCTCAAAGCCTGTCAAAAGGCTAGTACAAGCTTCAGTCAGTCCGCAGTCCGCTCTTGGCGGACTGAACCTTCTGTACCACCGCACTCATAATAGTGCGGTGCTCCTCGTCGATGGAGGCGCCTTGGAGCGCCTCGAACATATTGTCCGGCGCCTCCGGTTGGACGAGGGCCGCCGGCACGGTGGACTTGCTCCTCTTGGAAGGAGGTCCCCCGCCGGACTCTGGAACCTTTGAAGGTTCCGGAGCGGTGTCCGGCCTAGAGCCAGACTTGGAGCCCTGGGGGGTTTCATCCCCTTTACTCCTGGAGTCCGGGAGGTCGCCTTGCGGCGCCTCCAGGACCACCTCCTCCCGGCTTGGAACCTGTTGGGACAACACTTCGGTGTCCTCCATAGGGCGGGGGGAGGAAGCCGTCGGAAGCGAGTTCACATCTGACGAGTCCAGTGAGCCGCTCGACGATGCGTCGAGCTGGTCTTTGGGTGGGCTGCATAAACATATTCGACGTAAGGGAAAGCTATGCAATAAACGAATACTATGAATTACTCTGGTATCCAGATACTTACGATTTTGCCAGGGGCTTGGCCCTGGGCTGCCACTCCTCTCCGCCGTCGGCATCGGTGGAGTAGTCCGGAGGTAGGGTTTTCCCCTTCTTGAATCCTCCGGCCTCCCCAGAGAGGGCGGCCTTCCTTTTCTTCTCTCCTCCTGCTGGAGGGGGAGAGTTCTCCTCTTCTTCCTCCTCGTCTTCATGGGAGGAATGCGCCTCGGAACCATCGGATGATGGATCCGACACCTCCTGGCGCCGGGCACTCTTTCGAGTCCCCGCGGCCTTTTTCGCAGCCTTCTTCTCCGGCACCACATAGGGTGCCGGAACCAGCAGCTTCGCCAAGCGAGCGTCCGCTGGGTCTTCGGGGAAAGGAGCCGGACAGTTGATCTGTCCGGATGTCACCTGCCAATCCTGTCAAAGGTAAGGGAGCTTAGATCCCGCATGGAGTCAAACTATGAAAAACTGATACCCTGTAAAAGAAAAAAACAGCTTACCGCGAGAGCGTGACGCTGCGCACAGAATCCGCGATCCTCGGTAGCGGATGCGGGAGCCTCGGCGCCTTTGAAAAGCACCTTCCAGGCATCTTCGTATGTCGTGTCGAAGAGCCTGCTCAGAGTTTGGTGCCGCGCCGGGTCAAACTCCCACAGGCTAAAAGCCCGTTGTTGACACGGGAGGATCAGGCGGATGAGCATAACCTGGACTACGTTGACAAGTTTGAGCTTCTTGTACGCCCTGGTTTGGATGCATGTTCGGAGTCCGGTCAGCTCTCCTTTTTTACCCCAAGAAAGGCCCGTCTCCTTCCAGGAGGTGAGCCGCGTAGGGGGTCCGGATCGGAACTCGGGGGGTGCGACCCATTCGGCGTCGCGTGGCTCGGTGATGTAAAACCACCCCGCTTGCCACCCCTTCAGGGTCTCCACAAAGGAGACCTCAAGCCATAGGACGTTGGCCATCTTGCCCACCATGGCGCCTCCAGACTCCGCCTGGTTGCCGCGCACCACCTTCGGCTTGACGTTGAAAGTCTTGAGCCATAGGCCGAAATGGGGGTGGATGCGGAGGAAGGCCTCGCACACGACGATAAACGCCGAGATGTTGAGGACGAAGTTCGAGGCCAGATCGTGGAAAACCAGGCCGTAGTAGAACATGAGCCCCCGGATAAATGGGTGGAGAGGGAAGCCCAGTCCACGGAGGAAATGGGGGAGGAACACCACCCTCTCATGGGGCCTAGCGGTGGGGATGAGCTGCCCCTTTTCGGGGAGCCGGTACGCGATGTCGTTAGACAGGTATCCGGCCTTCCTCAGCTTTTTGATATGTCCCTCCGTGACGGAGGAGACCATCCACTTGCCTCCTGCTCCGGACATGGCTGGAGGAGGTTGAGGTGGGGAGTGCGGACTTGTGCGCTGGAGCTCGAGTGCGCAAGAATGGATAGGCGAAGGAGGAAGAAGGCGTAGGTGAAAAGGTGGATCCTTATCCCCTTATATGGGTGGACGCAACTACATGTCCCCACCAGCCTGGTAAAACTCGCTTATCTCCAAGCGCCATAATCAATGGCACGGTTGGGTTACCCACGCCCGTATTGATGAGAATCCCGTGATAAGGGGACACGATCTCTGCTTTAACAAGACGTGCCAAGGAAACCACCTCGCATAACGCGCTGAGGTGGGATAATGAAATGACTCAGATAAAAGCTTGGCCGTGGTGTGTCACGCTACGGAATACGTCAGCAGATTAGATTGGTGTAAATATTATTCTCTCTATGGAAATATGTGGAAACTTATTTTGCAGAGCCGGACACTATCTTTGTGTTCAAAATCTTCTACGAAGTACTTGGAGGAGGAACCCGCCTTGCAATGCCGAAGACAATCTGCGCGCCGGACTCGTCGTCATTGCAGCCTGGTTCAGGGGCTACTGAGGGAGTCCTGGATTAGGGGGTGTTCGGATAGCCGGACTATACCTTCAGCTGGACTCCTAGACTATGAAGATACAAGATTGAAGACTTCGTCCCGTGTCCGGGAGGGACTTTCTTTGGCGTGGAAGGCAAGCTTGGCGATACGGATATGTAGATCTCCTACCATTGTAACCGACTCTATGTAACCCTAACCCTATCCGGTGTCTATATAAACCAGAGGGTTTTAGTCCATAGGACGACATACACATCAACAATCATACCATAGGCTAGCTTCTAGGGTTTAGCCTCTTCGATCTCGTGGTAGATCTACTCTTGTACTACCCATATCATTAATATTAATCAAGCAGGACGTAGGGTTTTACCTCCATCGAGAGGGCCCGAACCTAGGTCAAACTTTGCGTCCCTTGCCTCCTGTTACCATCCGGCCTAGACGCACAGTTCGGGACCCCCTACCCAAGATCCGCCGGTTTTGACACCGACAATCGTCATCACCAACGCTCCTCTCATCGGGAGAGGGCAATCTCCATCAACATCTTCACCAGCACCATCTCATCTCCAAACCCTAGTTCATCTCTTGTATCCAATTCTTGTCTCAAAGTCCGGGATTGGTGCTAGTAGGTTGCTAGTAGTGTTGATTACTCCTTGTAGTTGATGCTAGTTGGTTTATTTGGTGGAAGATCATATGTTCATATCCTATATGCATATTATTACCCCTCTGATTATGAACATGAATATGCTTTGTGAGTAATTACGTTTGTTCCTGAGGACAAGAGAGAAGTCTTGCTATTAGTAGTCATGTGAATTTGGTATTCGTTTGATATTTTGATAAGATGTATGTTGTCTAGCCTCTAGTGGTGTTATGTGAACGTCGACTACATAACACTTCACCGTTATTTGGGCCTAGAGGAAGGCATTGGGAAGTAATAAGTAGATGATGGGTTGCTAGAGTGACAGAAGCTTAAACCCTAGTTTATGCGTTGCTTCGTAAGGGGCTGATTTGGATCCATATGTTTCATGCTATGGTTAGGTTTACCTTAATACTTTTGTTGTAGTTGCGGATGCTTGCAATAGAGGTTAATCATAAGTGGGATGCTTGTTCAATTAAGAACAGAACCCAAGCACCGGTCCACACACATATCAAATTATCAAAGTATCGAACGCAAATCATATGAACGTGATGAAAACTAGCTTGACGATATTCCCATGTGTCCTTGGGAGCGCTTTTCCTATTATAAGAGTTTGTTCCGGCTTGTCCTTTGCTACAAAAAGGATTGGGCCACCTTGCTGCACTTTATTTACTTTCATTACTCGTTTCTCGTTACAATTTATCTTATCACAAAACTACCTGTTACCACTTATTTCAGTACTTGCAGAGAATACCTTGCTGAAAACCGCTTATCATTTCCTTCTGCTCCTCGTTGGGTTCGACACTCTTACTTATCGAAAGGACTACGATAGATCCCCTATACTTGTGGGTCATCATAAACGTGCACTCTGCAAAATTTGAACGAAGTGGGGAAAGTCACAGTAACCGCCCGAAACCAAAATCCGCCAGATGGAAATCACTACTGCCTATCCCTCCCACGCAAAGCCTATATGCTGGATTTCTATAGGTTTCATAAGGGTAGGTTTGTAATTTCACCCAAACGTGATGTAACCGCCTCTCACTCGGATTCATACACGGTGGGCGCCGAAACATAGTGTGTCCTCGAGCGAAATTGACTCCCTCCCCGATTCATATTCATACACGATGGGCGCCAAAAACAAACTCTCGTCGGCAAATATTCGGTGTATGCGAGATTACCGTCCTATCCCCAACCGACTAGTGTTGCTGTGATGTAGTAGAAATTTGAAACGGGGGCTAAGTTTGTAAATTTCCTCGCATTTGAGACAAGCGCGCCCTGAATACATGGTTCCCCCTTCCTCTCTACCTCCCTTTTCCACATTCGTACTCCGTGGGCGCCAGAACACCCTCTCCACCCCACCCTCCTCCGCCTGCCACCGTCCGCCACCCCATCCACCGCCGTCCTCCTCCACCATGCCGGAGCTGATACCCCGACGCCGCCATCCATTACAAGAGATCGACCTCTCTCATCCATGGCTTCGGATCGGGATCCTTGCATCCCGTCCTCTCGCTTCATCCCCGCCGTCGTCCACCTTGCCGGCGCCGCTCCTACGACCGTCTCATCCACTGCGCCCCACCGCCATCGTCTACCCTCCTAGATCTGCTTCCACGCTGCCGGCAGCCATCGCTACCGTAGCACCATCAAATTCTCAGCAGATGCGTGCACGGCGCCGCACCAGAGGCGGTACTCTTTCGTATCTACTCAACTTATTTATCGCAGCAAGAAAATAGATCACCACTGCTTTACTCTGATTTCTTGTCTTGGTTGCGAAGTTTCCTTTGTCCGGTTTGCACCTTCAGATCCGCCATGGCACACTCAGCGCCATACTCGCAATGCTTATGGGTTTCCCCTTTTATATTCCACACTAGTTAAATCATAGTAGACTAAATTTCAAAATTGGGTCAGTCGATTTTTCAGAGCTCGCCGGAGTTCGCCGGTGCGATCGAAGGGGCTCGGGTGGGGACGGTGGTTGTGGGGGGCGGTGGTGGGGCTTCGTCAAACAAAGAAAACTCGATGCAGGTGGGGGCGGGGGTGGGGGTGGCGGAGGAACATAGGCGGTGGAGCCGGCGGCCCGTGCGGTGTTCTGTATGGGAAGCACAATATGTTCCTTGTTAGGAAGGGGAGCAGGGACATCTGCAGTCAACAGCTGATAGAGCTGGCATGTACGTGATCGATAGGCTTTCAATTACTAGCGGCAATACAACACCATAATTTCCAGCCAGTTCCACTTTCCCAATTTATATATCCTGGTTATGGTGTACCCCTGTTATGTACACTATGATCTGCCTAGTTGTTGTGTGCTCTTATTATCATGGTCTGGCAATAAACTCTCTATATAGTATATTATGAACCTATCATCTTCTAGCTATCCTTACTTCTGGAGCCTATTTTTTGTGTACTTGTGACAGATTATATAAATGCACACACCATATTACAGCACACATGAGCTCTCTCATCAGAATCCTGTGATAGCACACAAGTGTTTACAGGGGCGCCCCTATATTAGAATATCATCTGCATTACAAAGATAATCTCACAACTATTTATGTTTTCATGGTTCTCAGATATTATACGCAATTACAGTGAATATCAGAATCCGCGCATCAGAAGAATATTGTGGAACACTGCAATGACTTACAAAATTGGCAGCAAGGCATTGAGTGCCATTCTGGAAGCAATGAAACTCGTACGCTCCCCACTTGTTGATTCTTGTTCAGAATATCATCCTAGTGACTATTCTAACTTCGATGAGTCAAAGGCAGATGGCCTGTCCTGTTCACCCATCAAGGTGCATGTTCTAATTTGGCAAGGTTTTATTGATTGCGTGTATCTTGCATATGTTGTCTTGCATTTCGTCTACTTTGTTGCACCGCCATCTTCTTAGTTTACTCATCATATATGTCGAGATGCCATGCCCATCCATTATCAATACATATTCCATCTGTCATCATACCATGTTTTTCCACTCAAATGCTGTTCTTGTGCATCAGACATCAAAAAGGAAGAGGGTGATTGCTGAACTTGAAGGAGCACCAGCAAAGTCCTTGAAAAATGTGGTGGTGCCGGAGAAATCAGACAACACCCCACTTATATTGGCTGTACAACCAGTGACACAAAATGTAGGACCGACTCCAGCAGACTGTACCCATACTTCACTGGCCACACCACTAGCCCCACCACACAGGAACTGCACTCCAGCAAAAGGTATACCGATTTCATTTGCCATAGCACCAGTTGTACCACAGAAAAATCCCACTCCAGCAAAAAGTACAGCAAGTCCACCGGCCGAAGACCTATCCCAACTGCAGAGACGGCCAATTCCTGCAGATTGGAACCCCATTCCATTTATTCCCAGTTTAAAAGACAATGCTTTCAATGTTGTTAGGGACTACGTGCATATATTCCCATCATGGGAAGATTATTGTGAAGACAAACACCATTTTCACATATTCCTGTCCAACTTACGTGTAAGTGCTATTATTCATAGTTATTATTTTCCTGTTTTCTGCTAATTGAACACATCAATGATTTACATTACATTGTTGTAACTAGGAGAGGGGCAATCTGGATAGTCATGATGAGCAAAGCTTGCTTGTGCTTTTTAAGGAAGCATTGCAGCAGTATCGGTGTTACCTTAGGAAATCACACTTTGATGGCAAGTCTACAAACGAATTTCTGGTGAAGTCTCCTATGCTAAATTTAGAAGACATTGAACGGAAAAACCTTGTTATGCACTGGTCTCGTTCCCAGGATGAGGTACTGTCTATGAAATCACATGACAATTTGAACTTCTACTTCTCTGCATGTGCCTTACGGATCTTTTTTGCATGTGCCTTACGGATCTTTTTCCAGTTTGACAAGAATGACAGGATATCGCAAATATGCTGCCCACTGCTTTGCTCTTGTTAGTACCTGTTGTCCTGTATCACTGTACTTGCATACATACCTAGTTCATTATGTGACAGCAGTATGCATGATAGCTTGCTTATCAATTGTTCGCTCCAAATTATCTGATCTGTATGAATGGTTACATTAGTGTAGAATATATCCAATGCCAATGTTTTTTTAGCTCTGCATTGTTCTTGTAAGTACATGTTGTCCTTAATCAGTGTACTTATAATGAAACGTAGTTGTTCATGTACCATCACTCTGCAGCTTATTTTCCTTTGCCCTCCATTTTCTACACATCAGATCTATATTTACTCTTACCATAAGGTTGGTACTAAAGAAGTTTAGTTGTGCATTACTCTTGGCTGTACCTTTTGCCTGTATCGCTGCACTTACATTTATAGCTACTTGGTTATGTAGCATCACTCTTCATCTTATCTTAAATATTCTCCATTTTTTCATATATTATCCGATCTATATTTACTCTTAACAAAATATAGAATAAAGGAAATGCTTTTGAAGAAGATTTTGTGGTAAACTTCTTGAATTGCCCCGCCCCATCAGCATGGACAAGGCCTTTATAGAGCCTGTCTTCACCAATAATGTAAGTTTGTCCATCTCAAGCGTTCAAACTTTGCTGTATATATTTGGTTAGGCATGACTGCAATAGCTTTTTATTTGTGGTGTTTGCATCAAATTGCTTGTTTAAAGTTTATTATATGTAGTTCATAAACAAAAGTTTGTCCTTTCTCAATTTAAGTTTTCAGTTGTACAACCAAGTTCCTTCTTCATACCATGTAAATTAAACTATACAGAGCAAGTGATCTTCTTTTGCACTGCATGTATGCTTCTGTTCTTCATCCGTAATCCAGTGGTGTGGTGAACCTACCCACTACAGCACAATGTCATATTCTGCAATGTCTTAACTATGAACAATGTCATATCATTCTACTATTGTCTCTTTATTTGCCAATCTAAAATGGTATAAATTGACAACACACTAACCATTGATACTTATGAGTTCTTGATCTGTAATCCAGTGGTGTCGTGAAGCTGCCAACTCCTTCACAATGTCATTTCCTACCATGTCTTGACCTGAACAATACCATATTGTGTTAATGCAAATTTAAAGTGTGTCACTTTATTCGTCAGTAAGAATTGTGATGAATTGTCAGCATTGATACTTTTATGTGCAAAACCTATCATCTGTCTGCTTGTTTATCTTTCAGAGTGAGGAAGATATAAGTGTTGAACAGCGCTGTCTCATCATCTTGCTTAGCTGCTTGCGTTGCAGCTCCCCAGCAGGGCTAACCTTTCTTGAACTCTATTGAAGTGCTGCCGGTTTTGTATATTATTTTGTTGGCATGTTTATTTGCACTGTGGCGATCTTTGATGCCCAGTGTATGTAATCTGCTGTTTGCTTGTGCTTTATTATCATAGTGGTGAACTTTGATGCCCAGTGGATGTAATATGCCGTAATTTCTTTATTGTATAGTCTAGGTTTTTTCTTATTCACGATGCTGCAGTTATTTTACTGTATATATATCATGTCTTCGCAGTAAACCGGCCAAACCGTAAAATTACGGTACATAATCGGGCCGTCATGCAATCACGATGTAGGTTGGGCCTAAAATGTGCCGAACAGCTCATGGGCCGACAGCAGCACGAAATGAACCCCGGCCCATGATTGTGCGAATCAAATCACGGGTTTTTAACTGGCCAAAAAATTGTCTCCGTCCTTGTTTGGCCCAATCAGATATCGGCTGCGAGCAGGCCGGATGCAAACCGGGCCGTAGTTAGGCCCAACTATATGACGGGCTTTTAATAGGCTGAAATTAATATAGGGCCAAAATGTTAAACGGGCCCTTAACAGGGCAAAACTAATATCAGGCCGAATTACTAAGTGGGCCCAAAAGCATAGTGTGCAGTTGACGGGCCGAATCTGATATGGGCCATAATTGAGCCCAAAGCCTCTTAAAGGGCCGGACCTGATCTGGGCCGTAATTTGGCCCAGAACGTGGTAGGCCTTTAACGGGCCGCATCTCATATGGGCCACTATTAGGCCCGGAGCGTGGTAGGCCATTAATGGACCGGATCAAATATGGGCCGGCATTTGGCCCAAAACATGGCAGGCAGTTAATGGACCGGCCTACTAGGGTCCTCAAAATCTTGTGGGCCTACAGCTGGGCCGGCCCATTAATGTCGGCGAAATCTCGTGGGCCTTTAGCTGGGCCGTCCCATTATGATCCGCAAGAATCTTGTGGGCCTTTACCTGGGCCGGCCCATTACGGCACACAAAAATCTTGTGGGCCTTTACCTGGGTCGGCCCATTATGGCCCGCAAAATCTTGTGGGCCTTTAGCTGGGCCAGCCCATTATGGTACCCAAAATCTCGTGGGCCTTTAGATGGGCCGGCCCATTATGGTCCGCAAAATCTTGTGGGCCTTTAGTTGGGCCGGCCCATTTAAACTTGTTGGGCCATGCCACATGTCGACGTATCATAGGCGCCTTCTGTCCAGTGAGTGGATGACATCTGTCCCGACGATGAGCCGACATGTGTTTCCTCTAGCCAATGATGATTTTACACGTGGAAAATCCCCATTGGTCGGGGCTGTTAACAGGTTATCGGGTCCAAAACCCAACCCGATAGCTTAACGGCGTTCCGTTACGATGGATGCCACGTGTTGGTCACCCTTGACGAAAGCACTTCTGTCACACGCGATTTATCATCATGGAAGTGGACACTTCCGTGATGATAATTTTGGTAATGTCATGGAACACTTCTATGACAGCACAGGTATGACTATCTTGATTCTGTCATAAATTTGTCATGGATGTACATGCATGACAAAAAACGTGACCTACTGTGACAAACACGTATCATCACAGAAGTGTTTTTTTGTAGTGTGTGTAGTAGACATCAGGCCTTCCTCTGAATCCCCCCACACTTTGGCTTATGGCTCAAGACTTTTAGTGTGAAGCCGAAGGTGGTTGACAGGGAACAGGTGGAGTGGGGTGGTGCTGTGGTGAGCAAGCTTACAAACACTCTCTGGCCAAAAGTCTCTTTCACTGAAACCTCCAACCAATGGCAGTGAGAGTGGTTTTATGTCACGGAACCCTGTAGCACCAAGTGGGCAGTTATACCTGCGTTCCGTTCCATCCCTCTGCCACAGCTTGCATCATGGATTAACAAGGGGTTGGACTGGCGATCAGTTGACGAAGTGCAAACTCTACAGAGCCGCATCCGAACCCTCCTTGAGAGAGACATCGATCTTGTCAACGTGATTCAAGTGATGCTAGTTCGCTGAATCCTGCCATGCCAGCGCAGGTCTCGCCACATGTGGGAGCTTAATCCAGAAGGACCACATACCCTCCAACACTTCTTCGGCACTACGCACGAAGGGATGTAGAAGCTGCTTTTCGGGAAGCGAAAACATTGGCCGGACACTACTGAGGGCGCTGTCCTTGACTGCCACCGTCCGGATACCTCAGTAAGCACTTGTCTTCCGAACACTTTGTAGTTACACATACCGTAATATGGTACTAAGAAAACTATCTTCTTCCAAGGCTGGATAAAGAAAGCGGAACTAATCATGTGTTCGCCCCCCTGCCCGAAGGCCCAACGAATCCTGTTTTAACAAGGATGCTGGCCCTGGTACCATACCAGATGCCTGTAGAAGGGGGCAAGGTGGAGAGGACCAAAGATGGCCTCCATCCCGGAGGTGCGTCAGACATTGTGTCCGGACGAATCAAGATCCCATCACCCGAAGACAAAAATGAGGGGGAGGTCAACACCACTTCCCCCCATGGAAAGAAAAGGGCCGCCTCCGAAGATTGGGAGGAAAAGGCTCCTAAGCGAGGCAAGATGCCTCTGTCGGGCATCCCAGTCTTGGAGGACATCGATGCGCAGTCTCATGATGAGGACAAGCCTAAGGCCAAATCGTAAGTAAAAAAGGATGTTTTAGACCTATCCCGTTCTTTTCCTTGTGATGCCTAGAATATATATTTTTTGCAGTTCGGCACGCAGTCTTCTTCAACAATCCTCTTCCTCGGGGGACCTTCTCCCAGAGATGATGGAAAGTGAGACGCCTCCACCGGCCTCTCCGCCCCATAGGGCGGACGACTTCGGGGTGTCGTCGCGAAGGGTCTCCCCCGACCAACAGGCGGTGCGAGGGACGATGAAGATATTACCCAAAGGTGATACTTTGGTGGCCCAGGGTCCGGGGACCAGTAATGAAGGCCTTGAACAATCCGGTCTACAGTCGGATACGAATAAACGGATCCCTTCAAAGGGTGGCCGTACTCCTACAGCAGCCTCCAGAGATCCAGAGGCGCCGGATATACTGACTAACATGCTGCAGCAAGCGTCCGTCTCAAAGGAACATCGCAATTGATGGGCACGATGGTTGAAAAGGTCCTGTCCGCGAAGCGCGGATTGAATGAGGCCTTTGTGGGCCTACTAAGAGGTTTCGAGGTTTGTACTGTAATATGTTCAATTGTGTTTTATTCACGAAATGCACCTGTGTATAGATAGTAGCCCCTGAGACTCTGATTGGCTTCCCGAGGGAGGCAAGCAGAGGATCAAAAGAAATGCCCAGGGACTGACCTGATTAATTGGAACACATGATGTTTCTCCCCTGACGACTGCCCAGACTACGGATATTGTCGAGCTGCAGTAGAAGCTTGATGTGGCAGGGGATTGATATGTCTCCGTCGTATCTACTTTTCCAAACACTTGTGCCCTTGTTTTGGACTCTAACTTGCATGATTTGAATGGAACTAACCCGGACTGACGCTGTTTTCAGCAGAATTGCCATGGTGTTATTTTTGTGCAGAAATAAAAGTTCTCGGAATGACCTGAAAATCAACGGAGCATTATTCTGGAACATATAATGAACATTGGAAGGAAGATCCACGTCAAGGGGTGTCCCACCTGTCCACGAGGGTGGGGGGCGCGCCCCCCTTCCTTGTGGGCCACCTGACGCTCCACTGACCTCAACCTGGACTCTATATATTCACTTCCGGGGAGAAAAAACCACAGAAGAAGGATTCATCGCATTTTACGATACGGAGCCGCCGCCAAGCCCTAAACTCTCTCGGGAGGGCTGATCTGGAGTCCGTTCGGGGCTCCGGAGAGGGGAATCCGTCACCATCATTATCATCAACCATCCTCCATCACCAATTTCATTATGCTCACTGCCGTGCGTGAGTAATTCCATCGTAGGATTGCTGGACGGTGATGGGTTGGATGAGATTTATCATGTAAACGAGTTAGTTTTGTTAGGGTTTGATCCCTAGTATCCACTATGTTCTGAGATTGATGTTGCTATGACTTTGCTATGCTTAATGCTTGTCACTAGGGCCCGAGTGCCATGATTTTAGATCAAAACCTATTATGTTTTCATCAATATATGAGAGTTCTTGATCCTATCTTGCAAATCTATAGTCACCTATTATGTGTTATGATCCATTAACCCTGAAGTGACAATAATCGGGATACTTACCGATGATGACCGTAGTTTGAGGAGTTCATGTATTCACTATGTGTTAATGCTTTGGTCTGGTACTCTATTAAAAGGAGGCCTTAATATCCCTTAGTTTCCGCTAGGACCCCGCTGCCACGGGAGGGTAGGACAAAAGATGGCATGCAAGTTCTTTTCCATAAGCACGTATGACTATATTCGGAATACATGCCTACATTACATTGATGAACCAGAGCTAGTTCTGTGTCACCCTAGGTTATTACTATTACATGATCGATCACATCTAGCATAAGTCTCTATCACCGATCCATTGCCTACGATCTTTCCATATATTGTTCTTCGCTTATTTACTTTTCCGTTGCTATTGTTATCATCACTACAAAACACCAAAAATATTACTTTTGCTACTGTTACCTTTTGCTATCGTTACCACTGCTATCATATTACTTTTCTACTAAACACTTTGCTGTAGATATTAAGTTTCCAGGTGTGGTTGAATTGACAACTCAGCTGCTAATACTTGAGAATATTCTTTGCCTCCCCTTGTGTCGAATCAATAAATTTGGGTTGAATACTCTACCCTCGAAAACTGTTGCGATCCCCTATACTTGTGGGTTATCAAGACTATTTTCTGGTGCCGTTGCCGGGGAGCATAGCTCTATTCTTTGAGTCACTTGGGATTTATACCTGCTTATCATTATGAAGAACTTAAAAGACGCTAAAACAAAAATTTATCCCTCAACTACGAGGGGAGGTAAGGAACTGCCATCTAGCTCTGCACTTGATTCACCTTCTGTTTTGAGTAAGCTTGCGACACCTAAACCTGCTTCTGCTATTAATTTTGATATGTCACATGTTATTGATGATGCCACTTTTGCTATGCATGATACTTATGATGAAACTACTTCTATGCTTGATACTACTGTGCCAGTTGGTGAATTTCTTGATGAACAACTTGCTAGGGCTAGAGAGAATGAAATTATTGAAACTGATAATATTGATGAAAGTGATGATGAAGACTCCCCCCTTGATATGAATTACCTGTTGTGCCTGAGGGCTATGTTATGGATGAAGAAACTGCTAGAGATTTTCTTGCTTGCAATGATAGGAGTGATCTTAAGAAATTATTAGCTAAGCTGAAACAAAAAACTCTGAATGCTAGAATGAAATATGATCCTGCTTATGCTACTTCACATATCTTTGTTACTAATAAGGATTATGATTTCTCTGTTGATCCTGAGATAATTACTTTAGTTGAATATGATCCTTTCTATGGTTATGAATCTGAAACTGTTATGGCACATCTTACTAAATCAAATGATATAGCCACCCTATTCACTAAAGATGAGAAAACTCACTACTATTATATCCTTAAGATATTTCTGTTCTCATTAAAGGGTGATGCTATATGGTTTAATTCTCTTGATCCTAGTTGTGTGCGTAGTCCCTAGGATATGATTTATTACTTCTCTGCTAAATGTTTCCCCGCTCATAAGAAACAAGCTTCTTTAAGGGAAAATATAACTTTGTGCAAATTGAAGAATAGAGTCTCCCACAAGCTTGGGGGAGGCTTCTCCAATTACTTAATGATTTGCCTGATCACCCTCTTAAGAAAAATGAAATACTTGATATCTTTTATAATGGACTAACCGATGCTTCCAAAGACCACCTGGATAGTTGTGCTGGTTGTGTTTTCAGGGAAAGAACACCAGATGAAGCTGAAATTCTATTGAATAATATGTTGACAAATGAAAATAATTGGACACTTCCTGATCCAATTCCTGAACCAACTCCTAAGCCAATTCCGAAGAAGAGGGGTATTCTGTTTCTCAGTCCTGAAGATATGCAAGAGGCAAAGAAATCTATGAAAGAAAAAGGTATTAAAGCTGAAGATGTTAAGAATTTACCTCCTATCGAAGAAATACATGGTCTTAATTTACCGCCTGTTGAAGAAACATATGGTCTTGATAACCCGACACAAGTAGTAAAGGTAAATTCTCTCTATAGATATGATAGGGCTGAAATCCCATTTACTAAGTTTGCTAGCCCATGCTTGGATGAGTTTGATGACTTTATGGTTAAGCAAGAAAACTTCAATGCTTATTTTGGTAGAGAATTAAAACGCAATGCTGATATGCTAGAACACTTGGGTGATTATATGGCTAATATTAAAGGTGAACTTAAACTTATTAGTAAACATGCTTCTATGGTTACCACTCAAGTAGAACAAGTACTTAAAGCTCAGAATGATTTTCTCAATGAATTAAATAGTAAGAAAAATGATAATGCTGTTAGAATTATGACTAGAGGTGGTAAAATGACTCAAGAACCTTTGTATCCTGAAGGCCATCCTAAGAGAATTGAGCAAGATTCTCAGAGAAATATTATTGATGCACCTAGTCCTTCTAAGAGGAAGAAAAAGAAAACTGATAGGACTTTGCATGCTTCTAGTGAACCTGTTGATGACACACCTAAGAATCCCAATGATATTTCTATTTCTGATGCTGAAACACAATCTGGTAATGAACATGAACCTAGTGATAATGTTAATGATGATGTTCATGTTGATGCTCAACCTAGCAATATCAATGATGTAAATATTGAACCTGTTGTTGATCTTGATAACCCACAATCAAAGAATCAACATTATGATAAGAGAGACTTTGTTGCTAGGAAGCACGGTAAGGAAAGAGAATCATGGGTTCAGAAACCCATGCCTTTTCCTCCTAAACCATCCAAGAAAAAGGATGATGAGGATTTTCAGCGCTTTGCTGAAATGATTAGACCTTTCTTTTTGCGTATGCGTTTGACTAATATGCTCAAAATGAATCCTTATGCTAAGTATATGAAAGAAATTGTTACTAATAAAAGAAAGATATCGGAAGCTAAAATTTCCACCATGCTTGCTAATTATACTTTTAAAGGTGGAATACCTAAGAAACTAGGAGATCCCGGAGTACCAACTATACCATGCTCCATTAAAAGAAACTATTCTTAAACTGCTTTATGTGATCTTGGAGCCGCTGTTAGTGTTATGCCTCTCTGTTTATATCGTAGACTTTATTTGAATAAGTTGACACCTACTGAAATATCTTTGTAGATGGCTGATAAATCAACTACTATGCATGTTGGTATTTGTGAGGATGTGCCTGTTGTGGTTGCAAACGTTACTATTTTAACAGACTTTGTTATTCTTGATATTCCCGAGGACGATAGTATGTCTATTATTCTTGGAAGACCCTTTTTGAATACTATAGGGGATGTTGTTGATTGCACCAAAGGCAATGTCATTTTTCATGTTAATGGCAATGAGCATACAGTACATTTTTGGAGGAAACAACCTCAAGTTCATAGTATAAACTCCATTGGAAAAATTCCATCGATTATTTTTGGAGGTTTTGAATTTCCTCTTCCTACTATCAAGAAGAAATATGATATTCTTATTGTTGGGCATGTGCATATCCCTGTTATTCGGAATGAGTTTGTTAACAATACCTGATCAACCTTGTTAGTGGATTCCTTTTGATGAGCATGAGATGGATGAATTTAGAAAACAGAACTCCCTGTACCCTCTTTTTACTTTCTGTTATTTATATTAAATAAAGAAAAAAATTAGTAATTTCTGTCTGTTTTCTGAATTATCCATGCAATAAAAAAATACCCCGAAAATAAAAGTTCTCCAAATGCCCTAGAAATTAAATATGTTTTTTCTAGAATATTTTAGAATATCTGGCACTCAGAACACACCAGGGGGGGCAAGCACCTGGCCACGAGGGTGGAGGGCGCGCCCCCTGCCTCGTGGGCCCACAGTGGCTCCCCTCCACTTATTCCAGCTACCACACATTCCTTCTTCCTCCCACAAACACCACTAACCAGCTCAAACCCGAGTCCAAGCTCATTTTGCTGCCATTTTCGATCTCCTTGCTCAAAGGACCTCTCACAAAACTTCTTTTGGAGATTGTTCCTTGGTTTGTGACTCCTCCAATGGTCCAATTAGTTTTTGTTCTAGTGCTTTATTCATTGCATATCTTTGCTGCTTAGGTGACCCTGTTCTTGAGCTTGCATGTCAAATTTATATGGTTAAAAGTAGTTTTGATGCATGATATTGCCTCTAGGCACTTGTAGGAGTAGTTGCTATCAATATTGTTGAGTTTGGTTCACTTTTATTTTGAAGTTACTAAAAATTTCAGAAATTTTCAGAAAAAGATGAAGAGATTCTTGAGGGGCTCATCAAGCCGAAGCTCGAAGGATAAGCAAAGTGAGGAGGATAAGGGGCACAAGTATAATCTCCCTCGCACCACGGAAGTTCGGCCGTGTGAATGGCCTTGTGATAATTTCTTGAGAGCAGCCGAGATTTTCGATGATTTCTATGAATTGGCTAAGAATGCAGGCCTCACCGCCTTCCTCCACGAACAACGCGAACATTATCTCTTACTCACCAATATCTTTGTGCAAAACTTTCATTTCCATGCTAGGAGATCACCACCTACGGTGGAATTTTATTTATATGATGAGCATAAGGAGATGTCACTTTATGATTTTTGTTGGGTTTGTTTGATCCCTTTCGAGGGCAGTGTAGAGGAACCACATCGTGACAATGTGGATGGGTTTATTGATACCATTACTGTAGGGGAAATGAGGAAGGTTTCTGACGAACGAATCACTAGCATACACTTTCCTGTTCTACGTTACTTTGCTATATTTGCTAGTAGATGCTTAATTGGGCGCGGACATTATGGAAACCCGAGTGCCCATGATATTGTTATTTTGTGCCATGCCTTATTTCGTGATGATACATTCAGCATGGGCGCTATTATTGCAAATCGGTTAAATCTTAACCGTACTAAGGGCCCCGTCCTTGGAGGCATCTTCGCCTCGCGCCTCGCTGCACATTTTAACATATGTATTAGGCATTATGAGAAGGAAGAGAAGTTGTTGCCTCCTGTTTATCTAGATTATAAGAGTATGGTAGCACATGATTTTATTGTTAAGAATAGGGAAAAGGAGCTTAAGTACAAATTAATATTTGGTAAAAATCATCCTGAGATTATTACCTTGCCTGCTCCTTCCTTGTTTGATTTATCTGCAGGCAAGTACCTTGTTCCGTTGGAGGCCATTCATGCCTACCAGAACCCTACACAGCTACAGAGCCAGAGTCGGAATCACAATTTGATCATCCACGACAGTCTGATTATCAGTGGGATCCGGAGGTGATTGCCAACCAGTGGCAATTCGAGGCTTCTTCACAGTACGGCCCCAACTATTACTTTGGATATCCGCCAGGCCAGCCGTGGCCATAGACCAACTTAGGCCAAAAGCCTAAGCTTGGGGGAGTACGTATTTCTCACCGACATTACATTCACGTTCACACATTCATGCTAGGTGTCAGTGCTCATAATATCCATGCTAGTTTATTTTCCTTTTTATGCTTTCTTCTTATGTGTTTAATAAACCTTAAGAAAAACAAAAAAAATTAGTTGTAGCTTTCATTTAGTTTACTTTCCATGCTTGTAGTAGTAACTAAAAAGAAAACCCAAAAAGATTTCTTGTTCTTCTTTTGCTTGTTGGGAGCTTTCCCGTGTAAATAGTTTTATTTCTTTTCTTGTTCTTTGGGGTCGAGAGGAGAAGACCATAATTAAAATGTTATAGTGGCTCTTATATGCATTATTGTTGATCTCACAAAGAGCCCATATTACCTTGTCTTCTCTCTTGAATTGAACGCTTGCAGATTCCAGCTTAGTCCAATGCACGTGCACTATTATTATTATCCACACTATTCGGTCGTGCAAGTGAAAGGCAATAATGATGTTTATATGATGAACTTATTGAGATGAGAAAAGCCAGTATGAACTCGACCTCTCTTGTTTTTGTAAATATGATTAGTTCATCGTTCCTGATTCAGCCTATTATGAATAAACATGTTTGCAATGACAATTAGATATTATAGTTGCTTATGCCATGCTTAATTAGCTAGGAGCTTATAATGGTTTACCTTGCGTGCCAACATGCTATTAAAATGGTGGTGATGTGGTATGATAGGGTGGTATCCTCTTTTGAACGATTCGAGTGGCTTGACTTGGCACATGTTCACACATGTAGTTGAAACAAAATCAACATAGCCTCTACGATATTTATGTTCATGGTGCATTACATTGTAGCGACCCGACCTCAAACGGTCAAGCCTCCGTGTATCTGTGCCATCCCTGGATCGGTATGCTCGCACACACAGTACATCAATGTATATATCAAAGTGCAATCACATGTATAAATAACATAAAACTGATATATAAACCTCATAAGTCTCAGCGGAAACAAACATAAGGGTGTGGAGTCCCATCAATGCCAACGGCAAGTTGAGTGTAGACTGTAACCCTACAACATAACTCTTACTCATCGTAGAAAATTCCTGCAACATAAGACGTTGCAGCCCTGTAGCTCAGTACATTGAATGTACTGGCAAGTCACATCATGAGAATAATGAACCTATTTGTACATGCAATTTGGCCGGTGGAAAGCTCTAAGTTTAGTTTTTGCATAAAGCAAGTTTTCCCCTAGAATAAAATATATTATTCTACCACTACAATACAACATAGGATGAGTTGGCAAACCCAACTCAATCCATTCCCAAATTTTCATTTAAAACCCAACTGTTTAAATTAAGAGTGATGAGATCTCCTAGCATTTCCACTACTAGATGCTCAAGTTGTCCGTAACCGGGGACATGGCTAATTGATTAGGTTTTAACACTCTGCAGAGGTTTGCGCACTTTTCCCCACAAGACTCAATCTCCTCCCTTGAAATTCTCGCACTGCCTGGCGTTTGAGAACAGGATGATCGAGACATAGTCTTTCAAAAGTATTCCCCCTTAACCCACGGATAGGCCGGTACACCTACATCATTCTACATCTACTAGCCCATCCCGGAAGGGGTCACACTAACTACTAAACTAAGCCAGAGCCCATATTGGCTTGTGGCTGCACACGTAAGCTTCTGGACATGAGAATACGATTGATCTCTTTGAGCCTGGGCGGCCGACCACTAGTGGTGCACCACCATGGATTAACCATGCATGCTCCCACTGTACTTCGCCACCATTCAAACCAAATACCGCCCAGGTAGTTCATTTACAAGTCTAGGTCCTGATTACTACTTGGTCACTCATGCCTCACCATGTTCGCTTCCCAAACCACGCCTACATTTAGCGAGGCAAAAATAAACTTACACGATGGTGACTAGGATGTATAGATCAAACCTACCTCAGTGAACTACTAGGTAACGACATAGCCATCTGGCAACAATAAATCCTACCATGCAATCCTACCACGAAAGGACTAAGTGCATCATATAAAACATAGGTAATTGAAAGAATGATCAAATGTGAAGTTGCCTTGATACTGGTAGTTCAATTCTAGAGATCGATAGTACTCAGCTTCAAACTTCGGACAGTCTATCGTCAACGTAAAATAACATACATAAGCAATCATTCCAGAGAGCAATAACATGCAACACAAAAGACTCGTAAAACCAAATGGAAAGCCAACACACATAACTTGCATGCAAATAATTCTAGGTGCTAACAATAAGTGACATAAGGTGCAAAACTGTGATGTGATCTATCGTGCATACTTGGCATAGTAATAAAACTATCATGGACAGATACTAATCCTGTGAGAATTATAGTGACAATGGTCCAGGTGGTAGGGTTTGGCTACGGTGACACGGTGCAAAAAGAATCACATCAATCGGAGCTACGGTTTAGGAGATATGGCCATTTGAAGTTTGAATTCAAATCTAAATAAAGTTCAAATTTGAATCTGGAAAAAGTTTACAAACATGATTCTACTAGATAGATCTAATCATGAAGAAGAATTTGCCGCTGGTTTCATCGAATTTGGATCTACGGTTAAAAAGATACGGCTATCCGAAGTTCAGGGACTTGACTGTGAAAATTTTGTTCGCGACCAGGTCCCTGGCCACGTGGCGGGTTTCTAGTGGCTGAAAGTTGTTTGCTGCAGAAGCTTATACGGCGAACGACTTCTATCTAAGCAAAACAGCGACAACAGCTAACTGAAACAAAAACCGATCGGTTTTTAACAAAACCCGTGGTTTCAGAAACCCGAGGTTAACCGATCTAATATTAAATAAAAAAACTAAACAAATGAGGAGGGGGGCTCGCTTACGGTGACGACGACGAGGAATAGGGACGGCGGCGCTGGCTCGGGCGATGGACGGGGATGCCTGCGGTGCTCTTCGACGGCGTTGAAGAAGACGAACGGGATGAGTGCGACAAGGGGGTCACGGTGGTGGTGGCGGCGCGCGTCGGGGTGGCCCGGATGGGTAGAGCGAAGGGCGGCGGCTTCGTGCTTCGGCGAGGACGCAGGTCGTCGGGGCGGCTTCTCCAGCAAAACCTAGGGGTAACAAACATGTCAAACGGATGCGGTAGATCGAGAGAATGAGATTGACAGAGAGAGTGGAGGCCAGGGTGGTCTACGGGCAACAAGAACAATGACGAGGTCCTCCGGCTCCAGCGAGATCCAACTGACGAAGGCGGCGACTGTGATGAACGAGGGGGCGAGGAAAGTGGCACAATAGAACGAGGGGCATCAGGGGCATTTATAGGCGCGAGGAGGGGCTGCGGAATCGCAGGGATGATGCTTATCCCAAGAGCAATGGCGTCGGTGGTTGCGGGAGCGTGGGCGCGTGCTTATCTAGCGGGAGGTTAGGGACGAAGGGTTGCGGGCCCCACTAGCAGCGGCAGTGGGAGAGAGCGAACGAGGGAAGAGGGGCGCGGGTGAGCGAGGCGTAAGGCCTCGGGCGGCCTGGGGCGCTGCTGGGCCGGCTGGCTCTTGGGCCGAAGACCATGGGCCGGTTGGCGAGCATGTGTGCGTTTTTGTTTTGTTTTTTTCTTCAGAAAGGAGACTCCAACAGAAGGAAATTAAACAAAAATTGTACATAGGCATATTATATACCAAAATGTTCATAACAATACCAAGAATAAGATGAACTATTTTTCAAGTTCAACTAACCACAAAAAATCATAAAAGTCAAACAATGCTACTATTGCATTAGAATCAATAAAAATCATTTTTTAAAATAGCAAAATGATTTCAAATTTATTTTCTCCTAATTTTCCATTGAAGGGAATCATTTTACCCTTATTTCCATCTATTTATTTTTAGGAGAAAAATAATTTGAATTAAAACTAAATAACTTCCAAGAGGATTTGCATTTGGAATTTCAAACGACTTTGAATGGAAAATGAGTTTCAAATAACTTCAAAGTGACTTCCAAATTATTTTTGTGAAACTTCCAACTCTCTTTCTTCAAATATGAAGAAGTCATTTTATGAACTCATTGAATTTCTTAAAGTTTCTAAATTTGAAATATTTCAAATGGAATTCAAATCATTTTCAAACCCCTTTTCATTTCTTTAAATGGAAGAAGTCATATTATCTTCACTCTAGGGTTTTGTGATGAGATGACTTTGAGTTCATGGAGATCAAGAAAAATGCAAGATGGAAGTTTTGGGGAAGTCCTTTTATTCCCTCTCATTCAACTTTCAAAAATAAAAAATTATATTTCCACTCAATTTCACACCATCAATCACACAACAAACAAACAAACAATCACAATTATGTATTTAATATAACATTCCAAAATTTAGAATTTTGGGATGTTACAAACTACCACCCTTAAAATGAATCTCGTCCTCGAGATTCGGAGAGGCTAGAAAGAAGGGTAAGTTTGGGGGTCTTCTTGAAAATCCATTCATCAACACAAGGTATGGGGTGCTGCCACCCTTAGAAGCAAGGCTATGGTTCTGACAAAATTCATGTACTCCATCATTTGTGTTGACGGCATTGGTCTTCTCATACTCCCTGGAGTAACTCTTTCTTTGAGGCTCTTTCGGTAGGGCATAACCTTTTCCTCAAAATCTTGAGTCCTTGCATCAAAATATGATCCTTCCGAGACTGGGTCTTCTTAGCTGTCAGGTCTGTCGCCAATGCTAAACAACTATCGAAAATCTCATGGTGGTCAACAATTATTGGTTCCTCCTGCAGGAAATGGGTCTGGGCTGAACCTCACCGCATAACCTACGACTGGCAATAGGTGCCTGTACAGGGTTTCCATCATCCTGCCATTCTAAGGCTTTTGGTTTATCGTGTCGACACTCTTCTAGAGTTTTAAGGCTCTCTGATTTTCCATCAACATATGATAGCTCATGATAGAAGTCTTCGGTATGGGGGGCAATCCATCCCGTACTTGAATCATTACCACATACGCAGATAGTGAATCACGTTTTCTAACACTTGGGCATCCTCACAAACATTGCAGAACTTCTATTCTCCATGAACTGGGTCCAAATAAATCCATTGGTTCTGCAAGCCAAGCAAAATCTCTATCGCTTCTTCACAACTCTTGGGTTTATGTAACTTCCTATGGAACGTCTGCTGATGAAATCACAGCTTGCTTTCATAATTCTTCCTGCAACAAGGTTGAGCTTGTTCCTTTCTAAATCCTGGATCCTATGGGTTATGGCCCACTTCAATACTTGTATAACTTTAACCCATGCTTGGAGTTACTATTGTTCCATATTCCAACATTACATCTCCTTTAAATCCAATAGTACTTCATTCCTTCATACTCTTGGGGTAACCATCATAACTAAAACCAAACTCCAACTCATTTGTCCAAACTCCACTCTATTGAATACATTTTCTTTTCCATTGGTCAAGCATTCACACAGGGTATTACCATTAAAAAATGTACTAGTTCATCCATAATTCATATTCTCTTCATATCAAATCCTTTATTACATCCTTAACCACTACTCAAAAATCAAATTTCAGAAGTACTTTATTACAAATGTTGCCACCCACATAGTTTGGTATGGTCAAGCATTACTTCCATCTTTATTCATTTTCCCTAGTTGAAGATTCTTTAGTCCCACTGGAATTGTGCGATGTGATCCTTGAAATCATCGACCTTTTGCTTCATTGTGGTGGCCATGAGCTTCATCTCCATCAGCTCTGCATGCACCTCCCTCAGGTATTCCTGAGTGTGACGGAGTCTTGCTTCTAGTATTTCTCCAATATGACGTATGGCTTCTGTAGCAGCTTCACAAACAGAATCAAAGAATGTTGCTCGTGGTACTCGAGAAATGAAAAAGTATTGACCCATAGTCTTTGGGCAAACTCCCTTCACATGGTGGAGGTGTACCTCCACATACCAAAGTTCAACTCCCTTCTCCATGAAGGGATAACCCTTGTAGACTGCATCTCCTTCAAGATTAATATGCTTCATCATGTCCTTCAGGATTTTTGGGTAATCCTGATCACTAGTCGGGGTCATGATCATTTCTGGGCCCTTGAGAAAAGACTCGTAAAGGGTTGTCATCTGCAGGTATAAGATAGAAGGGGTACTCAGGATAATCATGTATTTCCTTGGGTGAAATGTGGTTATTTTTTGGGGAAGGTTTGGGGTCAGCTTGTCCATGGGTTCAAGGTTTAAGTCTGGGTGACATAGTGAGAGAGGCACTCACAAATAACAAGCAACTCATAACATCTCATATGAGATTCCAAACATATCAACTTTATTGCTTCACGAACTATTACAATTCCCATTTCATAACTCAACTCAACATCCCCAATGAAAATAAAAGCGTGTTCCACATTTATTACGTGCTTTATTCTAATATCAAGATCAAGCTTTCCTCGGGTCTGAACATTCTCTGGCAAAATGTCCTACTCCTTTGCAGCGTAAACAAATGACTTCAGACAAATCCAGGGGCTTCCTGGTGGTTATCTTGGCTCCCTGGGTTCTTGGCTTCCTTGCTGGGCATTTGCTAGCGTAATGACCTAAATCCTTGCACCTATAACAAGTGATATGACTCAGGTCCTTTTCTGCAGAAATTGGGTTGTTAAGCGAATACATGCTCTTACTCTTCCTAGACTTCTTTGTTCCGATCAATTCTTCTATCTCTTGTGGATCAAACTCCACTTCTTCTGTCGGGAAGTCTCCTAGATACTCTTGGCTTTGCTTCGTGCAATACAGTGAAAAATTTCCTTATTCTCCACATGAATAGCAAGCATTGGAGTAAAATCTGTTTGGTCTTTCTCCATCAGGGTCGTCAACATCTTCCTTCATCACAGGTTCTTTTAAACTTTCCCTGAGTGCTTCTTCCATTGCTTCCTTCTGCTGCTTGGTAATTTCTTGTACCTTGGGGTAAATATGACACTGGGCAGGGTAGTGCGTAGTTCCTTCACACAAGAAACAAGTAACCTTCATGGTTGGACATTCTTCAACTTGGTGATTTCCTTCACAATGAGGGCATCCATCCTTGTGTTCTTCATGGGTGTGTCCTATTTCTCCGCATATCTTGCAGGCACAAGGTTTCTTCATCGGGTTACCACCGTGCTTCCGGATAAGACAGGATCCCAACAGAGTCTTCTTCAATTCCTCCCAAGTTTTTGCTCCATTACATCCTTGTATGGCTTGATGCATTTTCCACCAGGTTGCAGCACTTTTTGTGAAGTACTGAAGAGCGTATTGAACCTCATACTTCCTTGCAACGAAATTGCTCCTGAAGTGATTCTCCATGTTTTGAATCCATAGCTCTGCCTCCAACTGAGTGATCGGTCCAGAGAATACAAGTCCATCTTCATTCATCATCTGTTGGGTCCAAGGGTTTTGGGATGAGATAAGAGGGATAGAGAGAGATACACACAATACAAACAATATAGTTTTGTAAATGGTTTTATTTGTTGCTGTCAGAAAACACACACAAAAATATGACAGCTCACAAATCATCGCATCTAACGTGAGTATACAACAAGGGTTTGGTCTTATAAAGGTCATATAAATCTTGGAACTCGCGAGTGTCTTCAAAATCTTCAATTCTTCAGAGGCTTCGACTCTTGTAGCTTCAATTCTTCTAGTGTATGGTGAAGTCTGATATCTTGTACTTCTCGGAGTGGTCTCATCAGTTGATCCTCCATGTGGTCAAAGAGAAAAGGGGTATTGTCTAACTATTTGAGGTAAAAGGAAAGATTTGATAAAGCTCAGAAAAGAAGAGAGGTAAAGGATCTTTTTGAAAATAAATTTTTAGAGAAATCCTTTCCTAAGGGCTTTCCACTTTCTAAGGTCATGTCCTACAGTCAACATGTGCTCTGATACCATCTCTGTAGTGACCCGACCTCAAACGGTCAAGCCTCTGTGTATCTGTGCCATCCCTGGATCGGTATGCTGGCACACACAGTACATCAATGTATATATCAAAGTGCAATCACATGTATAAATAACATAAAACTAATATATATACCTCATAAGTCTCAGCGGAAACAAACATAAGGGTGTGGAGTCCCATCAACGCCAACGGCAAGTTGAGTGTAGACCGTAACCCTACAACGTAACTCTTACTCGTCGTAGAAAATTCCTGCAACATAAGACGTTGTAGCCCTGTAGGTCAGTACATTGAATATACTGGCAAGTCACATCATAAGAATAATGAACCTATTTGTACATGCAATTTGGCTGGTGGAAAGCTCTAAGTTTAGTTTTTGCATAAAGCTAGTTTTTCCCTAGAATAAAAGATATTATTCTACCACTACAATACAACATAAGATGAGTTGGCAAACCCAACTCAATCCATTCCAAAATTTCATTTAAAACCCAACTGTTTAAATTAAGAGTGATGAGATCTCCCAGCATTTCCACTACTAGATGCTCAAGTTGTCCGTAATCGGGGACACGGCTAACCGATTAGGTTTTAACACTCTGCAGAGGTTTGCGCACTTTTCCCCACAAGACGCGGCCGCCTCCCTTGAAATTCTCGCACTGCATGGCGTTTGAGAATAGGATGACCGAGACATAGTCTTTTGAAAATATTCCCCCTTAACCCACGGATAGGCCGGTACACCTAAATCATTCTACATCTGCTAGCCCATCCCGGAAGGGGTCACACTAACTACTCAACTAAGCCAGAGCCCATATTGGCTTGTGGATGCACACGTAAGCTTCTAGACATGAGAATACGATTGATCTCTTTGAGCATGGGGGGCCGACCACTAGTGGTACACCACCATGGATTAACCATGCATGCTCCCACTATACTTCACCACCATTCAAACCAAATACTGCCCAGGTAGTTCATTTACAAGTCTTGGTCTTGATTACTACTTGGTCACTCATGCGTCACCATGTTCGCTTCCCAAACCACGTCTACATTTAGCGAGGCAAAAATAAACTTACACGATGGTGACAAGGATGTATAGATCAGACCTACCTCAATGAACTACTAGGTAATGGCATAGCCATCTGGCAACAATAAATCCTACCATGCAATCCTACCACAAAAGGACTAAGTGCATCATATAAAACATAGGTAATTGAAAGAATGATCAACTATGAACTTGCCTTGATACTGGTAGTTGAATTCTAGAGATCGATAGTACTTGGCTTCGCACTTCGGATAGTCTATCGTCAAAGTAAAATAACATACATAAGCAATCATTCCAGAGAGCAATAACATGCAACACAAAAGACTCGTAAAACCAAATGGAAATCCAACACACATAACTTGCATGCAAATAATTCTAGGTGCTAACAATAAGTGACATAAGGTGCAAAACCGTGATGTGATCTATCGTGCATACTTGGCATAATAATAAAACTATCATCCACAGATACGAATCATGTGAGAAGTATAGTGGCAATGGTCCAGGTGGTAGGGTTTGGCTACGGTGACACGGTGCAAAAAGAATCACATCAATCGGAGCTACGGTTTAGGAGATATGGCCACTTGTAGTTTGAATTCAAATCTGAATAAAGTTCAAATTGGAATCTAGAAAAAGTTTACAAACATGATGCTACTAGATAGATCTAATCATGATGAAGAATTTGCTGCTGGTTTCATCGAATTTTGATCTACGATTAAAAAGATACGGCTATCCGAAGTTCAGGGACTAATCTGAAAACTTAGGGACTTGACTATGAAAATTTTATTCACGACCAGGTCCCTGGCCACGTGGCGGGTTTCTAGTGGCTGAAAGTTGTTTACTTTAGAAGCTTATACGGCGAACGACTGCTATCTAAGCAAAACAACGGCAACGTCTAATTGGAACAAAAACCGATCAGTTTTTAACAAAACCCGTGGTTTCAGAAACCCGCGGTTAACCGGTCTAATATTAAATAAAAAACTAAACAAACGAGGAAGGGGGGATCGCTTACAGTGACGACGACGAGGAACAGGGACGGCGGCGCTGGCTCGGGCGATGGACGGGGCGGTGCCTGCGGTGCTCTTCGGCGACATTGAAGAAGACGAACGAGATGAGTGCGACAAGGGGGTCACGGTGGTGGTGGCGCCGCGCGTCGGGGTGGCCGGGACGGGTGGAGCGAAGGGCGGCGGCTTCGTGCTCCGGCGAGGACGCAGGTCATCGGGGCGGCGTCTCCGGCGAAACCTAGGGGCAATAAACATGTCAAACGGATGCGGTAGATCGAGAGAATGAGATTGATAGAGAGAATGGAGGCCGGGGTGGTCTACGGGCAACAAAAATGACCAGCGAGATCTAACTGACGAAGTTGGCGGCTGTGATGAGTGAGGGGGCGAGCGAAGTGGCAGAATCGAACGAGGGGCATCGGGGGCATTTATAGGTGCGAGGAGGGGCTGCGGAGTCGCGGGGATGATGCTTATCCCGAGAGCAATTGCGTCGGTGGTTGCGGGAGCGCGGGCGCGTCCTTATCTAGCAGGTTGAGAGGGAGGTTAGGGATGAAGGGTTGCGGGGCCCACTGGCAATGGCGGTGGGAGAGAGCGAGCGAGGGAAGAGGGGGGCGGGCGAGCAAGGCGTAAGGCCTCTGGCAGCCTGGGGTGCTGCTGGGCCGGCTCGGTGCGCTGGCTGGCTCTTGGGCCGAAGACCATGGGCCGGTTGGCGGGTGCGTGTGCGTTTTTGTTTTGTTTTTTTTTCAGAAAGGAGACTCCAACAGAACTAAATTAAATAAAAACTCTACATAGGCATATTATATACCAAAATGTTCATAACAATACCAAGAATACGATGAACTATTTTTCAAGTTCAACTAAATTCCACAAAAATTCATAAAAGTCAAACAATGCTACTATTGCATTTAAAATCAATAAAAATCATTTTTAAATAGCAAAATGATTTCAAATTTATTTTCTCCTAATTTTCCATTGAAGGGAATCATTTTACCCTTATTTCCATTTATTTATTTTTAGGAGAAAAATAATTTGAATTAAAACTAAATAACTTCCAAGAGGATTTTAATTTGGAATTTCAAACGACTTCGAATGGAAAATGAGTTTCAAATAACTTCAAAGTGACTTCCAAATTATTTCTTTGAAACTTCCAACTCTCTTTCTTCAAATATGAAGAAGTCATTTTATGAACTCATTGAGTTGCTTAAAGTTTCTAAATTTGAAATATTTCAAATGGAATTCAAATCATTTTCAAACCCCTTTTTATTTCTTTAAATGGAAGGAGTCATATTATCTTCACTCTAGGGTTTTGTGATGAGATGACTTTGAGTTCATGGAGATTAAGAAAAATGCAAGATGAAAGTTTTGGGGAAGTCCTTTTATTCCCTCTCATTCAACTTTCAAAAAAAATTCTATTTCCACTCAATTTCACACCATCAATCACACAACAAACAAACAAATAATCACAATTATTTATTTAATATAACATTCCAAAATTTAGAATTTTGGGATGTTACATATATCCTACTCATGCTTGCATTCGGTGTTGATTAATTTTAATGCATGTTCATGACGGTTGTCGCTCTCTAGCTGGTCGCTTCCTAGTCTTTTGCTAGCCTTCACCTGTAGTAAGCGGGAATACTGCTTGTTGATCCAATTCCATAAACCCCAAAGTTATTCCATATGAGTCCACCATACCTACCTATATACGGTATCTACCTGTCGTTCCAAGTAAATTTGTATGTGCCAAACTCTAAAGCTTCAAATAAATATCCTGCTTTGTATGCTCGAATAGCTCATGTATCAACTAGGGTTGTCCGTATCTTCCATGTTAGGCGAGTTATTGTCAAGAGGAGTGGATTCCGCTCCTCACTCACGAGAAAATGGCTGGTCACCGGGATACCCAGTCCCATGCTGTATGCAAATCAAATCAAAATAATTGCAAACAAAACTCCCCCGGGAGTCTTGTTAGTTGGAGGCACTCGTTGTTTCAAGCAAGCCATGGATTGATGCTTGTTGGTGGAGGGGGAGTATAAACTTTACCATTCTGTTTGGGAACCGCCTATAATGTGTGTAGCATGGAAGATATCGCCATCTCTTGGTTTTTATGTTGACAATGAAAGTATACCGCTCAAAATATTATTCATATCTGTTTCAAAACCGAGCTCTGGCACCTCTACAAATACCTGCTTCCCTCTGCGAAGGGCCTATCTATTTACTTTGATGTTGAGTCATCATCCTCTTATTAAAAAGCACCAGTTGGAGAGCACCGCTGTCATTTGCATTCTTTACTGTTAGTTTACATTGAGTATGACTTGACTGGATCTCTTTTACCATGAATTACAATGTCTAGTCAGTCCTTGATCTTTAAAGGTGCTCTGCATTTATGTTTTGCGGTCTCAGAAAGGCTAGCGAGATACCGTCTTGTTATATTATATCATGATTGTTTTGAGAAAGTGTTGTCATCCGAGATTTATTATTATTGCTCGCTAGTTGATTATGCTATTGATATGAGTAAACATGAGACCTAAATGTTATTGTGAATATGGTTAGTTCATAATCTTTGCTGAAAACTTGAATGCTGGCTTTACATATTTACAACAGCAAGAGCAAACAGAGTTTGTAAAAGTTTTTCTTTATCACTTTCAGTTTATCAACTGAATTGCTTGACGACAAGCAAAGGTTTAAGCTTGGGGGAGTTGATACGTCTCCATCGTATCTACTTTTCCAAACACTTTTGCCCTTGTTTTGGACTCTAACTTGCATGATTTGAATGGAACTAACCCGGACTGACGCTGTTTTCAACAGAATTGCCATGGTGTTATTTTTGTGCAGAAATAAAAGTTCTTGGAATGACCTGAAAATCAACGGAGCATTATTCTGGAACATATAATGAATATTGGAAGGAAGATCCACGTCAGGGGGTGTCCCACCTGTCCATGAGGGTGGGGGCGCGCCTGCCCCCCTGGGCACGCCCCTTGCCTCGTGGGCCCCCTGACGCTCCACCGACCTCAACCTGGACTCCATATATTCACTTTCGGGGAGAAAAAACCAGAGACGAAGGATTCATCGCGTTTTACGATACGGAGCCGCCGCCAAGCCCTAAACTCTCTCCGGAGGGCTGATCTGGAGCCCGTTCGGGCCCTCGGAGAGGGGAATCCGTCACCATCGTCATCATCAACCATCCTCCATCACCAATTTCATGATGCTCACCGCCGTGCGTGAGTAATTCCATCGTAGGCTTGCTGGACGGTGATGGGTTGGATGAGATTTATCATGTAATCGAGTTAGTTTTGTTAGGGTTTGATCCCTAGTATCCACTATGTTCTGAGATTGATGTTGATATGACTTTGCTATGCTTAATGCTTGTCACTAGGGCCTGAGTGCCATGATTTCAGATCTGAACCTATTATGTTTTCATCAATATATGAGAGTTCTTGATCCTATCTTGCAAGTCTATAGTCACCTATTATGTGTTATGATCCGTTAACCCCAAAGTGACAATAATCGGGATACTTACCGGTGATGACGTAGTTTGAGGAGTTCATATATTCACTATGTGTTAATGCTTTGGTCTGGTACTCTATTAAAACGAGGCCTTAATATCCCTTAGTTTGTGCTAGGACCCCGCTGCCACGGGAGGGTAGGACAAAAGATGTCATGCAGGTTCTTTTCCATAACCACGTATGACTATATTCGGAATACATGCCTACATTATATTGATGAACTGGAGCTAGTTCTGTGTCATCCTAGGTTATGACTGTTACATGATCGATCACATCTAGCATAATTCTCTATCACCGATCCATTGCCTACGAGCTTTCCATATATTGTTCTTCGCTTATTTACTTTTCCGTTGCTATTGTTATCATCACTACAAAACACCAAAAATATTACTTTTGCTACTGTTACCTTTTTCTATCGTTACCACTGCTATCATATTACTTTGCTACTGAACACTTTGCTGCAGATATTAAGTTTCCAGGTGTGGTTGAATTCACAACTCAGCTGCTAATACTTGAGAATATTCTTTGCCTCCCCTTGCGTCGAATCAGTAAATTTGGGTTGAATACTCTACCCTCGACAACTGTTGTGATCCCCTATACTTGTGGGTTATCAGGATGACATTGTGTTAATCAATAGGCATCTTGACGAGTCGCAAGGTATGTATTCGGAGCAGTCCTTACACATACGTGTTTGTAATATAGGCGTGATGCTGAAAGTTGTATACTGGGATATGCATGGCTGCAGATGGTGCTGCTGCCGCTGAGATTTTTTGGGCGGAGCTGGCCTGGGCCAAGGAGCAAGCCTGGTTTAGTAATGCGGCTGCCGAAAAGGCGTCGGCTGAGCTAAAGGCCGAACAAGCTGCTCGGCGCCAAGACAAGGAGAAAATATCCACGATGGCGCTCGAACTAAAAAATGCTACTAGCCGCTGTGAATGTCTTGAGAAGGAGAATGAAGCCAAAATGGCTGAACTTGACAAGGCCTTGCGAGAGGCGATAGAAGCGCGGTCTGAATCCAGAGCAGCCCGTGAGGAGATCCGGCAAGCTGGGGAGATTGCGGCCGGTAAGCCCTTTTTTTTGCTTCAGACTAAGTTCGACGATCCGAACTATGCTCAGCTTAACCAAGTGTGGAGTTCTCCAGACGAGTTTTCAGACATGTCGAAGAGTTCTTCCGATGCGGCGCAATTTTACCAAGCGCAAGAGGGGTATACAATGGAGAAGCTTTTTTGGTCACAATTTGGCGCATCAAAGTGCCCTCTATTGCTGAATGAATAGATGTCCCAATGGGCCGAGCTTCATAGGATATCTGGAGCTGCCATGAAGAACGTCATAATCCGGCTGTGGCCGACTGAGCCTATTCTGAATAGCTACTTCGGCTTGGTGCGGCGGCTTGTTGATGCGGTGCCACGTATCGATGCTGTTAAGCGGTCGGCGTGCATTGAGGGTGCACAGATGGCCTTTGCCCGTGTCAAGACATACTGGGGGAAGATGAAGGCCATCGATGTTGCAGCGAAGAGTCCACCCAAGGGCAAGGACCATCACGCACCGAAGCATTATTTTGAGGACGTCTTAGAGGTTGCCCGCTTGATAGAGGGTCAATGCTCAAATGACATAATATTCAAGTGAGGTTTATGGGAATTGTAAAAGACAATTTTATATTTAATCTATTTTTATGTTTTGCTCGAAAGCTTTTATTCCTCCTGTGTGGCCGTTTTTATATAATCTGAAGGTTTTCCAGTCGCCGGCTTCAGCCTCCTGTTAGGAAGTACGGGGGTGTTCGGAAAAGCATTTGATCACTCTTGACCCAACGTCTTGGTCCATGAAGGAGGTGACAATGCGGCGAACCAGGCAATTAGACTATAGGGCATTAACACTTTCACTTAGCCATAGGAGTTTTATGGTGGGTCTATGATATAGGCCCTTGTACATACGGGACTTATTTTTAGTAAGATGCGTTGCAAAAAATGATCTGAAAAAGATCCTTCGTATGGCACGGAGAGAATAGCTAAAGATTTCGATAAGTCGTCAAGTGGTTGACCAGCTCTCGCCGCATCATCACAGTCAGTTTTCGGCTTTCTCTACTGAGGTGCTTGACCAGATGAACCGGAAGCACAATCGTAGTAGTTCTCCCTTTACTACCCTAGCTGATAGAGCGAAACATAGGGTAGCAAGCACAAGAGCCGGGCAACCCAACTATTGACCCAAGACATGATTCGGAGCTGATGCATATAAGTCCAAATTCGTGATGCCGAAGTATGCTATAAAGCTGTTCAGACTTGCCGTCAACTCATTTGTTCCCATACCGAGCTCCTGGCGGGTTATGCCGAGGTGTGTGTGTGCAAAACAACCATAGGAGCAAAAATTCGGATCGATTAGGAAATAGTCAATACTGGACACTGGTTATTTTTACTGGGAGCTGAGTGATATGCCAATTATTATATAGATAACAAAGCCGCGACTCTGGCTATTTGACACGCCAAGGGTCAAAGGCTGAGGAAAAAGGCACTTTACAGGCTCCGAATAGAGAGCGCGGTCTATAAAAAGTTATTTTGGACCTCCTCTCGCACGTCTGCGTCGCCTGTCTCGGTTAAGGGATTGCTTGACAGGAATAACCCTTGGGTGATTGTACGAACCCGAACTCTGGTAGAGTACTCGGGGTGACCGGACCTTGAGCTACCTGTAGAGGGAATAGTAAAAAGGAAAAGGGTAGTTAGAAAAGTAGGGGGGTTTATAGGCCCACCCTCATTGTGCTTCCGTCGATGCCCAGGGTATTTCAAGTGCATAATTATGTATGCGCGGTACCCACTTCGAAGGCATATTAGGCGAACGGTGGAAGCCGAATTGCTAGTCCAATATGGACATTGATCGGTCATGTTGAATGGAGTCCAGCGGCATGATGGCCAACATGATATGCGGCATGATAAGGCCACTACGTAGTTCAGCTGAGGTAGCCGTAGTATGATCTCCTGTACGGAGGGAGTGTTCCGTGCGCTCACCTCTAGGGGTGTGTGTCACGTATACCATGTTTACTATTTTTGCATCGAGGGGAAACTGCTTCTGACCCCTGTTGTTCGGTTGGTGAGCCCGTTCGTCGTCGCTATCGTCGGGCGGCCTCTTCCCCTTGTGTTCGGCATTTAACTTGCTGGCCTATTTGAAGACCCAACAGCTTCTGTTGGTGTGATTAGCTGGTTCATTGGGGCGGCCATGGATCTGGCAGGGCCTATCCAATATTTTGTCTAAATTGGATGGCCCGTCTTTGTTTGCCGTAAATGGCTTTTTCCGTTGGCCGGGTTTGCGGCCGCTGAATCCAGCGTTGGCCGCTGTGTCCTGTGTGCCCTCATTATTATTGCGACATTTGTTTTTATTGCATCGTGCCTTTCCATTACTGTCCCGCACTTTAGAGGTGCCCGAATCGCTGGTGCTATTGCTTCTACGGGCAAGCCAGCTGTCTTCTCCCGCGCAACAGCGGGTCATCAGAGTGGTAAGGGCTGACATAGACTTCGGTTTTTCCTGACCGAGGTGGTGGGCAAGCCACTCGCCCCGGATGCTGTGTTTGAAGGCCACGAGGGCTTCCGCGTCCAGACAATCAACAATTTGGTTCCTTTTAACTAAAAACCTAGTCCAGAGCTTTCAGGCGGACTATCCGGGCTGCTGGACAATGTGACTTAGGTCATCGGCATCCGGTGGCCGGACATATGTACCTTGAAAGTTATCGCGAAAGGCATCTTCCAACTCCTCCCAGCTGGCAATTGAGTTTTCAGGCAGACTGTTTAACCAGTGCTGAGCTGGTCCTTTGAGTTTTAACGGGAGGTATTTGATGGCATGAAGGTCGTCTCCACGGGCCATGTGGATATGGAGAAGGAAATCCTCAATCCACACCGTGGGATCTGTTGTTCCATCGTATGATTCACTATTTACGGGTTTAAACCCTTCTGGGAACTCGTGACCCATTACTCTATCAGTGAAGCAAAGAGGGTGTGCGACGCCTCTATATCGGGCCGCATCGCGAGTAGCTCCGATGGAGTCCGCCTGCAGTTTTCGGCCCGGGTGTCGGTGTCAAAACCGGCGGATCTTGGGTAGGGGGTCCCAAATTGTGCGTCTAAGGTGGATGGTAACAGGAGGCAGGGAACACGATGTTTTACCCAGGTTCGGGCCCTCTTGATGGAGGTAAAACCCTACGTCCTTTGATTTATTCTTGATGATATGAGTATTACAAGAGTTGATCTACCACAAGATCGGAGAGGCTAAACCCTAGAAGCTAGCCTATGGTATGATTGTATGTTGTATATGATCTATCGACTAGCCTGACATCGGTTTATATAATGCACCAGAGGCCTAGGATAACAAGAGTCCTAGCCGAATACGCCGGTGGGGAGGAGTCCTTGTCTTGATCACCAAGTCTTGTGGAATCTTCCATGTATGCGGCAACTGTCCGAACTGGCCCATGAGTATACGGCCATGGGGGTCCTCGGCCCAATCTAACAGATCGGGAGATGACGTGGTGAGTACCCCCTAGTACAGGACACCATTAGTAGCCCCCTGAACCGGTCTTCAAGTTAGGGACGCTCCTCGATTCTTCCGAACTATTCTTCATCTTTGGTTGTCGGTCTTGAAAACTGGTTCAACAAATCTTCTCATCTTCGATCTTGAGGATTGCCGAAATGCATTCGACGGGTTTACACGTCGGGTATCCGAGGAGCCCCTTTAAGTTTCCAGCCTTTATCAATGCCTTATTATTTTTATGCCACACCTCGGGTTTGAAGTTGTTCCCGGGAGGCAGTGTCCTCTTGCGTCCGAGCTCTAACGCCGGACTGCATTCGAGGTATATTTTGCAGTCGAGCACCAATGCCGGACTGCTTCCGAGCTCCTACGCCGGACTGTGTCCAAGCTCCAACGCCGGACTATATCCAAGATGTCATAGATCACCTTGGTCCAAAAAAGTTGAAGGAGTTTAGCCGAGCTTAATGCTGGAAATGCCCTCTATGGAGCCAGCCACTAGCGCCCGAGCTTTATGCCGGACTGCTTCCGAGGTGGTGCACCACCCCGACTATGGGCCGAATTTTTGTCAATATTTTTGATTGGTGCAATTTATTCTCTGCCGAGATATATAGCCAGTAGCCCTCAAGGTGTGTATCGGTTTAAAACCCGAGATGCACTTGAAGGATGACGTAAGACCGTTGATCCCAGTAGCCGCTGAGACTCAGGTTGATTTGCAAAATCGGCCTGAGGATCAAGTCCTAGCTTGGCAGAATACTTCGGGACACAAAAAGCGGCGTGCTCTGTCCTCGAGACTCAGGTTGGGTGCGGTCGACCAACCTGAGGATCAAAATCTCCTCGGCAACTGTATTGCACTTAAAATTTTCTGCATTGAACAGGCAATGCAGTAGCCCCCGAGACACTGGTCGGGTGGCAACACCAGATCAGGGGATCGATGTGCCCCTTCAATATGTTTAAATAATAAGCCCGAAGCCCAGTAGCCCCCGAGCCTTAATGCGGCACGGGTGGCCGAATAAGGATCAATATCCATAGTAAAATCACAAATTATGTGTAATGACTCTATGTATCCAAGTACTTTACGTCATTAATGCTCGGATCCGCATTGTAGAAAACTTTGTTGACCGACCATCGGCTTCAACCTCCTCAGCCAGTAGCCGAGGAGTGTTTGTCCTACTTTATAAAGCCTTTATGAGGGCAAAGATTTACGACAAACAAGGCAAATTGGCCATACGGTTTTATAAACAAAGGTACGCAGAGAGATATGTTATATCACTGTAGAACATAATAAATGTCTTCCAAAGAAAATAATCCCGCTATCGGTTCCTTTCTTTGGGTTGTCATGCTGAGCATGATCATGAAACCTCAGCTCTAATGTAAGAGAAAAATATTGAGGATTTAGTTTGGGAGGCCAGTTACTAGCCCCCGGTAGAGTTCAACGATAGTCGAGGTCAAGCCGTAAAGTCTCCGGCCAATGTTATGAATGGCCAGTCATTTAACACCGTCATCGGATTACTGACCAGTTTACGCTTATTGTGACAGTCAGTTTTCGGCTTTCTCCACTGAGGTGCTTAACCATGTGAGCTGGAAGCACAATCCCAGTGGTTCTCCCTTTGCACACCTAGCCGAACAAAGCGGAACATAGGAGGCAAGCGCAGGAGCCGGGCAACCCAACTATTGAACGAAGACACAATTCGAAACCAATGCATATATAGTGAGATCCGAGAATGTATTTGCCGAACCTATAAAGGTGTCCGGCATTGCACTGCGAGACTTGTGGTAAAAACACACAAATAGTTAAAAAGTGTCATAGGCTTGGAAAAGCAAAAAACGTCAGTGAAAACCTGACGTCCGAACAAGATCAAGTGTTCGGTGCCAATCCGAAAATTGGAAGAAAAAATTATGCTTCTGTCGTGCATTAATATTACACATCCGATCTCAAGACTTCAAGCAGGTCAGCCTACGGCTGCAGCCTCCTATCCCGAAGGCGGAGTGCTTCTCGTTAGACCAGTTTAGCGAACTAAACTCGAGCGGTCACTAGAGAGAAAATGGGTTATCTGGCTATTGACCACACACTCACGTCAAAAAAGGAGCGATAGAAAAAGACTTTGCAACGACCAAGAGGAAAACACATTTACTATAAAATAGCTCATATAAATTTTAAGAGCCCCCAAGTGACTTGGGTAAAAGAATTTTATGTATAATGATTGTATGTACCGAAGTACTTATATTATATCTTTGTTCAACCAAACTTTAAACGCGTCTTAACCGACCGTCGGCTTCTCCCTCTTCGGTCAAGGACCGAAAAGTGTTATGTACTCCACCTATCGAGAATACGACAGTGTTTCCGATAACTAGGTGACCGGGCCATAAGGCTGTAACAGACAAAGCGCGCTCAGGGAACTTATGCTATATTACATATGAAGTGTAAGAAGCATCTTCGAAGAAAATAGTACCCCCACCGATACCTTTCTTCGGTGCTCATTATTGCTATGAGACTTGTGCAATAGTTTTTTTGTACTCATGAGTTCCGTTGTGTGCCGACCATGATTGAAAACAATAAGAGCGCTAGCTTTCGGCTTCACCTAGTCTGAGGTCAGAGCTCGGAGGACCCGGTCGTGACAATCGCAGAGGTGCTCCCTTTACTCCCTAGCCGGACAATCGGGAACATAGGGGTAAGCACAGGAGCCAGGCAACCCAGCTTACAAATCACTTAAGTCAATATGGTGCATATTGTGGCATAATACACGAACAAGGAACGATGCCGTACAAGTATAATCATATGCAAGAGGAAAAGCTTCATAAAGGAAGCCCCCAATAAACGGGGTATTTGAATATGTGTGTCACGAACAAAGTTTGGACAAGGAAATTTTTTACAAGCAACTTTTTTCCAAAAAGGTATAATGCTTAGTCGAACCGAACACAAGTTAAAAATTAAAACTTTGAGCATGAAAGCGACTTAGCTGGTTAATGTGGTCGGCATTGATGACGCGGTCCGAGCTTGATGCGGGACAAGGTTCTATCTCCCAAGACGGTCCCGAGGTGGCGGAGCGGAGAGGTCGACACGCCAAAGTGGTGAGATAGCACGGTCAATGCAGACCGACGAAGTCCCCGGATCATTTTCCTGTGCACAAAAAATAGTGCAAATCGGAGATAATAGTAATAATAATAATTAAAAAAATCGTTTCATAATAAATAATTTATGCAAAGTGAGTAATAAAAGAAATATGACCTGGCACCGAAGTAAATGTCGATGCAGGGCATCGGCGTGATGCGGTAAAGGCGCGGCAAAACCTGAATTCACAGGTCGGTCCGAGTTCCGGATACGGCGTTCGCCGGACTATGTACGAAAACTGACCGAACCACCACGTGACCGTCGTTAATGCAGCCATCACTTGATAGAACTGTGTATAGATGATGGACAAACCAGAGTAACAATTCCTTGGGAAAAATAAACCCAAACAAGCAAAAAATACTAGGATTAATAGCACCTGGTTTATTTGTTGTAGCAATCTGAAGAAAGGTGATTCCCAAAACTGGGACTCGGTCTGCACACCCATTGCCTGATGGGCGATAAAGCGACGGTATGGCGATGCAGGCAAAGGTTGGCTCGCTGAGGCAAAGCCCTCGGTCCAGCTAACGTGACGGAGCTGGTCGGCTAGTGACGCCAAAGTCTCCGGAGTAGGTTGATGAAGAGATGGCGAAGCCACCGGTCCAGCCGAGATGTCGAAGCCTCGATGTCAGCCGATGAGTCAAAGTAGGTCGGTGTGATGGACACCAGATTGAAGAAGCAATAGTGCGGCCCTGCCGATGCAGGTCGTGACGTGGTCGATGCCGGCTTGATGAAGTGATCGTGCGGCGATGCCGGTATACCCGCTCCGTGTAATCCATGGGGCGGCGATGTTGGTGATGATTTATCCTTCACGATGCCGGACTCTTGTTCGGCTTGTCGAGATGACGATCCGAAGAAGTTGAGCTTGTCTCAACAAAGTGACGACGTGTCTAGCGCAGGTCGGCAGCCTTGGAGCAATATCGCTGGACTGGTTTGACACCAGCATGATGATGAAGGCGACCTTAGGGGAGGCTTAAAAATTTACGGGCACGTGTTTAAAAACAATGCACAATACCCTAGAAGAAAATTCCTCTAAAAAGGTTGTCCAATGTCACGTTCATAAAGAAACATGAATTCGGGTCGGATCCGTATTCGCGTAGAAAATGGATCCGAAAATTGATCCACTCATCGGAAGGTTCCCGGAGTTTGAACCGTCGGATCAAGCTGAAATCTGGTGGGGTGGTAGATATGGGAATTCCGCAGTAGATGAACGGTTGGATCTTCCAAAGGACCTCCGAGCTAGGCTCTGGAGACCACATCCTAAACTCGTCTAGATTCCCGTCCAGATTTGACAAGGCTCCGGTATATCGTAGATTGTCGGAGATTCCTCCATCGGAACTCGACGAAATTTTGCATGGCTGTTGCAGACTCAATTCCGCACAATTCCACCAAAGGGATCGTCAAAATGATGCTCTAAGAGGTGGTGGCAGCGGATACAAGTTTGCTATTTGGAAAAACAGCATGGTCGCCCGAGGGCAATGTTGACGTTGAGCCCCCGAGCTCCATGGATGATTCCTCCATGATCTTGATAGATATCGGAGTTGATGTTGATGAAGGCCCTCGTCCGGACATGACGATAGGAGATGGAGCACGGTCCTCGGTCGAGCCAAGGTGACCAGTCGAGCTGGCGACGAAGATGCCGTCATTGCAGTTGACCTGCAGACGAGCTATCGATCCTTTTGGCGATCACACAATGGAACTCTCAATTAAAGCACCAATGTCGGTGTCAAAACCAGCAGATCTCGGGTAGGGGGTCCCGAACTGTGCGTCTAAGGCGGATGGTAACAGGAGGCAGGGAACACGATGTTTTACCCAGGTTCGGGCCCTTTTGATGGAGGTAAAACCCTACGTCCTGCTTGATTTATTCTTGATGATATGGGTATTATAAGAGTTGATCTACCACAAGATCGGAGAGGCTAAACCCTAGAAGCTAGCCTATGGTATGATTGTATGTTGTATATGATCTATCGACTAGCCTGGCCTCGGTTTATATAATGCACTAGAGGCCTAGGATAACAAGAGTCCTAGCCGAATACGCCGGTGGGGAGGAGTCCTTGTCTTGATCACCAAGTCTTGTGGAATCTTACATGTATGCGGCAACTATCCGAACTGGCCCATGATTATACGGCCATGGGGGTCCTCGGCCCAATCTAACAGATCGGGAGACGACGTGGTGAGTACCCCCTAGTACAGGACACCGTCATCGGGCGTGACTAGGTTTGTCGCATCCGAATAGATAGCCATCATCGCGTGTCGCGGTACGTCCTCGCGATCTGTAGATCGATCTGGTATATCCTGCTTTACTGTCCAGGTCCTGCCAAAGGTCGTATGTATCACCCCGAGCTGTGTTGTTTCTGTTTTTACATGGCGGTGGGGCGAGTTGTTGTTCGGCTTGAATTGCCGCTTTATCTCCGCCAAGTTGTGGTCGACCTGCCGCATTGTCCCGACCGCGCTGTGATCGGTCGGCCGTGTTGCGCGAGTGAGGTATGAGCTCTAGCGCCTCCTCGTCAAATTGGGGTAGCAGTTTGCGCTTTGGGTAACTCCTGGCTGGGAGCTTGAGGCCGTATTCCTTGGCTGTTAGGACATTAGTCAATCTGTCGTTGAGCAGATCTTGGTCAGCTTGAAGCTGCTGCTGTTTCTTTTTTAGGCTCCTTGCAGTCGCTATTAGCCCGTGCTTGAAGTGCTCCTGCTCGAGAGGTTGCTCGGGCACGATGAAATCCTCGTCGCCGAGGCTTACCTCATCTTCGGAGAGCGAAAGATAATTATCGTCCTCCTAATCGTCATGTATGGCCTGTTCATCAGGGCTAACTTGCCCATTTTCCCGTTCCTCCTGTTCTGAGGTTACCTCAATGGGGTCTTTATTATCTTCGGGTCCGTCCAGAGTACTATTTTCCCCGGTGCCAGTGTTACTATTCTTTGAACGATGTGACTTAGAGCGGCACTGAGGACGCCGACGTTTTTGCTGTGTCTCGGGAGGTTTATTCTCAACTGGATTTTCTGTGTCATCGTTGTTGGTTGTTTTGGATGTGCCCACAATGTACACATTGTATGAAGAGGTGGCCGTACAGCGTCCAGTGAATGGCGGACTTTGATTTTGCTCCTCATCAGCATCATCGTCAGTACCGTCGATGTCTTCGGAGTCGTAATCGAGCGCGTCGATTAAATCCTCGGCTGTGGCTATGAAGTGGGAGGCGGGTGGGAAGCAATATTCTCCATCATCAACCCCTAGTTCGAACCGAACATAGTTCGGCTGTGAGTCCCCCGCCAAGGACAAGTTTTTTAATAAGCTTAGCACGTCGCCGTAACACCCACGATGCGGCTATATCTCCCACGTGTCGGAGCACGACTTAGAGGCATAGCCGCATAGTAGGCATGTCGCAAGAGGGGTAATCTTTACACATCCAATGTACTGAATAAGAAAGGGATAAAGAGTTGGCTTACAATCGCCACTTCACACAATACATAAATGTAGCACTACAACATCCAGAATACAATCAAGGTCCGACTACGGAACCAAAATAAAGAAAGACCACCCCTAATGCTAGATCCCTGATCGCCCCAACTGGGCTCCACTACTGATCGAAAGGAAAACGAAACAACACAACAAACACGATCTTCATCGAGCTCCCACTTGAGCTCGGTTGCGCCAACTGCACTGGTATCATCGGCACCTGCAAACTGGTTTTGGAAGTAATCTGTGAGTCACGGGGACTCAGCAATCTCACACCCTCACGATCAATACTATTTAAGATTATGGGTAGGAGAAGGTAGTGAGGTGGAGCTGCGATAAGCACTAGCATATATGGTGGCTAACTTACGCAAAAGAGAGCGAGAAGAGAAGCAAAGCACGGTCGTGAACTATAAGTGATCAAGAAGTGATCCTGAAACTACTTACATTCAAACATAACACAAGAACCGTGTTCACTTCCCGGACTCCGCCGGAAATAGACCATCACGGCTACACACGCGGTTGATGCATTTTAATTAAGTTAAGTTTCAAGTTCTCTACAACCGGACATTAACAAATTCCCATCTGACCATAACCGTGGGCACGGCTTTCGAAAGTTCAAAACCCTGCAGGGGTGTCCCAACTTAGCCCATCACAAGCTCTCACGGTCAACGAAGGATATTCCTTCTCCCAGGAAGACCCGATCAGACTCGGAATCCCGGTTACAAGACATTTCGACAATGGTAAAACAAGACCAGCAAGACCGCCCGAATGTGCCGACAAATCCCGATAGGAGCTGCACATATCTCGTTCTTAGGGCACACCGGATGAGCAATCCATACAACTAAAACCAACCCTCAAGTTTCCCCGAGGTGGCGCTACAAGTAGTTCGGACCAACAATTAGGCCTCGTTTCGTTGCACGGGATCCCGGAGGGAACCCCGCTTATTCCCCGGGCGAGAAAAGCACGGGCCCGATCGAGCCAGGGAAATCGAGCGTGATGTTTGGACAGATTCGTTGGGGAGGTATCCCTGCCCTACCCATGTCGTTTCCCCGAGGAAACGTTCCACGCCTCCAGGGGTCGGGGAGAGAAGCCACGGCTCGAGCGAGACCGCAAGCGCAGCGACCGAAAGGCGACGACGGCCAAGATCCAGTCCTCCGCCTCCGAGTTTCTCCGGCAGCGACCGAAGAGACGGACCGCCCCCTCCCTCCGGTGCTCCGCCTGCATGTTCCGCCCACCAGCGACCGCGACAGCCGTGGTCGTCACCCTCCTCCTTCCCCAGATCTACCCTCCTCCTCAAAGTTCCTGCCCCTCCGATGACAGCAACGGCGACGGTTCCGCGGTCAACTTCCACCTACTTCCACCATGGTTAGCCCCCCTCCTCTTCCACCTCGAATTTTTTTATCCAATCCATCAACTCACCGTCCATGCACTAATGCTTGAACTTGCTGGTCAGATCCAAGAACTCGAGCCTTCTCTTCTTCTAAATAATTCCACATGCCAGAGACAAAATTTACTCATTGGTTAATAAGAATCCATCTCATATATTCCTGTATTGTTCCTTTCTGAAAGGGGGAAAAGCATAGGTCGGAGTAAATTACTGTACTAGTCAAGACAACTAATTTTCATACAAGGGCACCAATGCACAAGCAGTGTCAATGTCAGAGTGTACTTTATTTCAGAGATGATTGGAGCAACCTTTGATCAGTTCAGCAGCAGTTGACATATAATCAAATCCCAATTAATAGACTTGTAGGCAAAATATTGGAGACCTAGTGTAAGATCAAGTCATTAGGAGGATGATCGTATAGACAGTTATCAGATAGGAGTAGTATCAATTACAGTATCATTATGCATGGTTGTGTCATAATTAATACACTATAATCATGCATTTCACTTACATGCACACAAAGAGCTCCACAACTAGCATTTTAGAAAGATTAAATTCATATATTGATCTGTATATAATTGCCTATAATTTGCATTTCGGCACATGTTGGCTCATATTTTTCTTAGCTAGCTCATATATTCATCATAACACTAACACACGTCTTGCTTTTTTCTTATTACAGAGGCTGTCTAGGTGCTATTTTGGTGTTTCCCGTGGTGCACATGTGTGCTGCCTTTCCTACAGTATGTGTTTTCATGCATTTTTGCGCAAACTTTTGTGTCCTGAACTGATAAGTATTCGATTGTGTGCCACATGCAGGTGCTCTGAACCTCTGACATTAGCAAATGATTTGCTTTATCCGAAAATGCTAGGTGGTGGCGGCGACGTTGTGTTCAGTGGCTAAGTGCCTTTTGGTTTGTTGGTCATTGAAAATATTTCACCTGATGAAAGGTATATGACAGCCATCCCTGGATGCCTTCTCCTTAATTTGTCACACAATCAAAATATGTGATGTGAGGAAGCTTAAATTTATTTGTTGGTATAAATTGATCGACTAATCAGCAAGAGATTTGGTTGGTGATGTTATTTTTCAGGCTGTCTAGTTAGACGGCATTGACTCGCAGACCTTGGTTAAGCAAGAAACACAACACATGGATAGTACTCCCAGCTTGCCAAGTGCCAATTAGTAACAGCAAACTTACTCATCAGGAAAATAACTTGTTACAGCTCCTTATGGACTCCTACTAGTAATTTTGTATGTGTTGCTGAATTTGTCGGGACACTCAAACACCTTGATATTTCTTTACTTTCTTTTCTTTGTTGCTTCAGTTAGAATATGCCATCATTCAAGTGACCTTCTAGCAATCTGGTTGACAAATGACAAACCTTTTCAGTTTCGACATCGGTTTCACGGGATGACACACTAGAGTAGACTAGCTACCTGCTAGGACGACAGTTTTACACCGATGTTAATTTTCCTTTCTTGCGAATAATTGCAGGGTCTTGCTTAAGCAAGAGAAAGTACTGCCAAGTATCAACTAGCTAGTTATAGATTCACTCATCAGGGAAGTAACTTGTAACAGCAGTGGAGTGCGGGCATGTGCCATATATCTATTAGTAATTTAGTAATTTCATCGTGCTTGTGCTAGCTCCAGGTTTGAATCTTCCTTAGTACACTATTTTTAGAAGTGATGCTTACTGTTGGTTAGGTTCTGCTGAAGAACAATAACAATTTTTTATATTTGTTGCACAAGTTCTTCTATGCATTCATTTACACTTACGACACTGCCGGAGAATACATTGTTTGTGAACTGTTTGTTAGACTGCCTTACATCCTTTTATAGATAGACGCCTTTAATTCTCTGCACTAAAAAATCCATGTTTGTTTTGTCCTTACTTTCCCCATTATACATTTTTTGTCCCCATTTTTACTAGTTTTGTAATTATATATTGGCGGGAAGCTTGACAATAATGATCTATTGCTTATCATCTTCCTTCCTTCTGTCCTTAATTATTTAGTAATTATTACTGAAATGTATGACACAATAACCAGAAATAGAAGTTAGTATTCTGGCTCTTATCTTTTTTCTCAACAAGTTCTGCTGATTGTTATTAAAAATCTAAGCTATAGTCATCATGTGCTCATGTAATTGTTACAATTCTTAGTTGGATACATGGTGCTAACTTCCTTTTTTTGTAGTTCAATGAACATCGAGTTGTGGTACCTGATGTAGATGCGGAGTGGAGAAAACACCTGAGTAGGACTAGTGATTTTCACCTTGCAGCCCATCCTATTCGAAAGTGTCTATGCCTCGGACATGACAACTTGATAATTCAGAATTTTTTTAGTGAACAAACGTAAACAATGATGCATCAATGCCAATTGTATTGATTGCTTTTATGTTGGAACACGAAAAAAAGGTTTAGCTCAACGCTTAATCAGAATGAAATGTGGACCGATGGGTATTTGAACCTTGGTGAAGTGATGGATATCAGTTGTATTTTTTAATGAAATTATAGTTTACATGAATTCTGAAGTTTTTGTATGTGTCTATTCTTTTATTGTAAAATTATTTGTGCAATTTTTATCTTTGATCTGTTTTTTCTAATTATCTTTGATCTGTTGTGTTATATCTGTATGTTTTATGTGAGGGGTTTCTTTCCCTCCCTTGTTGCCATTTGGGCACATGGGGTAGTGGGACCATTTCCCCCGTGGTGGGACGGATTCATATGCACAGGAAGATCTCCCCCTAGGGCCCTATTTCCCAGGATTTTTCCACCCCAACAACCAAATGAGGCCTTAGAGAAGCACT
>NC_041380.1:296668171-296678591 GCF_002162155.2 Triticum dicoccoides
AAACCCAAGGGAAGGTGATAGGTTGTTAGTGCAAATGTAAAACCAAAGTTGGGCCTTGCCGGAGGAGTTTTATTGAAAGTGAACTGTCAAGGGGTTCCCATTATAACCCAACCGCGTATGGAACGCAAAATCAAGGAACATAACACCGGTATGACGGGAACTAGGGCGGCAAGAGTGGAACAAAACACCAGGCATAAGGCCGAGCCTTCCAACCTTTACCAAGTGTATAGATGCATTAAAGTAAACAAGATATAATAATAATGACATCCCAACAAATATCCATGCTCCAACATGGAACAAACTCCATCTTCACCTGCAACTAACAACGCTATAAGAGGGGCTGATCAAAGTGGTAACATAGCCAAACAACGGTTTGCTAGGACAAGGAGGGTTAGAGGCTTGACATGGCAATATGGGAGGCATGATATAGCAAGTCGTAGGTATCGCAGCATAGCAAAAGAGCGAGCAACTAGCAAGCAAAGATAGAAGTGATTTCGAGGGTATGGTCATCTTACCTGCAAAGTTCTCAGAGTTGACGTAAACTTGATCCTCATAAGTGTACTCAACGGGTTCCTCGATCACAAACTCGTCTCCTGGCTCTACCCAAGGCAAGAACACAAGCAAAGGAAACCACAATCAACCATGGTGCAATGCGCAAGCAACATGATGCAAAACATGGCATGATATGCGGGATGAGATATGCAATGCATATGCGTGCTCCGGAAGGAAAAGATTGAACCAGGCCTCAACTTGGCAAACCAAGTGTGCCGCTGGAAAGATGAGTTGATTTTGGTCGAAAACGATATAAAGATCACCAGAATCGGATGCACGGTTTGCAAATGGCAAGCAAAAACAAGAATGGCATGATTCTGCGATTAACAGCATGATGCCATCTAAAATGGAACAAGAATATATGCTACTGCCCGCTAACATAGCAACAAAGCACATGGCAGTGATCTACTCAAGATGCTTGACAAAAGATGAACACTGAGCTACGGCTAAATCACACAAGAGCAGGCTCAAACAAGCATGGCAAAAGGGCAAAAGATATCAACATCACAGACTTAGTGAAAATAACAACATGCCACAAATTAACATCAGGAAGCAATGTTTAGAGCAAGATAACAACATGCTACAGGAACAGAACATAGCAAAACAAGGCATGGCATGGATCTACTCAAAGCATATAACAAAAGTCCCTTACTGACCATAAGCCAAAAAGGATCAGAAGATATGATGGCACCCATGTAAACATAGCAAGTTTCGTTAACAGATTTAGACAGCAGAAAACTGGACATGGCATAAACAGAATTATGAAGGCATGTTTGCGAGCTCGATTCACTCATCACAAGGCATTGCATGACAAGCTAATCATACTACCGGCAATAATACATGTTCATGAAGCCAAACAAAGCAAAAACAACTTCATAGCATGCATGGATCAACTACAACAACCTTGGTAAAATTGATTAACATGTAAACAATCTGCCAGGAACATTTTATAGCAAAAGTGGAGCAAGATTGAGTCATGCTAGGGTACTCCATAAATTCAAGCAGGGAAATGGATGGGTAAAGCACAACCATATGTCCAAATCATCCTTACTGATCATACTCAAAAGAAGCATGAATCTCACTGTAGCAACATGAATACATGGCATTAAAATAACAGCAGGAAAATGACAGTGAAATTGTAAGTCCCTGAAATCAGCAATATCACGAGAGCTACTTTGCATGCTTGTGCTAGTCACCACATTGATCACAAAAATACATGGCATACACCCCTGTAAAGATGGCATGGCATAGTCCAAAACACATGTAGAGATCATGACCATATGCAGCACACAATAAACATGGCAAAAATGACAAATGCTCAAGATCTGTTAAGAATCAGGAACTAACATTATGAAGCACTCTTACAACAGTCATTTGAGCATCAAGATGGACTCAAACAAGCATGGTGCAATGTAACAAAATGAAGAGCACATCTAGATGAACAATTTGATATATCATGCGCATGAAACAGAGCTATGGTGATGAAGTTATGATGCAATGAACATGGCCTGAAAACATCACAGATCTGGGGACTTAGAGAAAATCAACCTCCGGAAAAGTCAACTCGGGACGGAGATATCCGGGACGCGGGGATGCCGTTTACTTCGTATCTCGGTGGATCTGATCCATCTTCGTCTCCGGCGAGGCGCGGTTCTCCAGCGAGCTCGAGGAAGTTCGGCTAGGTCGGAATTAGCCGGAGTTGGTGGTTCCGGGCCGGATCTGGCTGGATCCGGCCGGATCTCGACGAGGGCAGCGCGGGGAGGCAGTTGCCAGCTTGGGCGGCGTGAGTGGCACGGGCTGCGGGGCAAGGTGGCCCGTGGCCCGCTCGGGAGGCGAGGCGGTGGCGCCATGACTGCGGGCGGCGGCCATGGCGTCTGGCGGCGGCGGCCAACGACGAACGGCGAGGCGGCGAAGCTTGCGCGCGGGCGGCAGGAGGCGAGGTGGCGCGCCGGTGAGGGCTGAGCCGGTGCGGGCGGCGGCGTGCTGGGCAAATACGGCGGTGCGGGACACAAGGTGCTCCAGCGAGGTCCCGTCGGGCGGCGCGCGGGGGCGGAGGAACTCGGCTTCGGCGGCGGCGGCTTGGGCCCGTGCGGGCCTGCGATGGGCTCCACGGGCCGGTGACGCGGGGCCGGCGGTGGTGGACAGGTGGCGGCATTTGATTGGACGAGGGGGCGGAGGCGGACATGTCCGGCGGCGGGGTGGACATGTCCGGCGCGCGGAGGAGGAAGATCTAGGGTTTCATTCGCGTTTTTTCTGGGGGAGGTGCAAATATATAGGTAGAGGGAGCTAGGAGAGTCCAAATGAGGTGCGGTTTTCGGCCACGCGGTCGTGATCGAACGACCGAGAGGATGGATGGGGTTTGGATGGGTTTGTGGGCTGACTTGGAGGGGTGTTGGGCTGCAACAGACACGAGGCCTTTACGGTTCCCCGGTTAACCGTTGGAGTATCAAACGAACTCCAAATGGCACGAATTGACAGGCGGTCTACCGGTAGTGTACCAAGGCCGCTTGGCAAGTCCCGGTCCAATCCAAGAAAGTTTAACACCCGCACACGAAAAGAGGCAAAAGGGGGCGCCGGAGGACATAGGAGTGTCGGATCGCAAAACGGACAACAGGGAAAAAAGCTCGGATGCATGAGACGAACACGTATGCAAATGCGATGCACATGATGACATGATATGAGATGCATGACACGCAAACAAATGACAAGGCAACAACAGCGAATAACTGGAAGACACCTAGCGCAACGACCTCGGGGCATTACAACACTCCACCAGTACAAGAGGATCTCGTCCCTAGATCTAGGACGGCACCAGAGAAAAGCGGAAGAGGAAGAGGTAAAACAAAGTTGCTTCTTTGATAAACGAGTGAAACCAAAGAACCTTGAAAAGGTTAAACCATTTCGAGATAAGAATACAACGGAGATGAACGAAGTTGAAAACACTCCGTTAGAAAAGAGGAACGAGGAAGAACAGATCCGGATAGCACTCCGGTTGAAAAGAGATGCAAGGCTTGATAAGGCGAAAAGAACTTGACAAAAGGGCACAACACTCCGGTTAAATGGATAAGCAAAGGAAAGAACATGATCTTGACACAACGAGTTGACGGGTGAAGAGAGAAACATCACAATGCCTCCGGAAGAAATGAAAGAAAGGAATGCAATAAACAGAGGGAAACAAGATCTTGAGAGAGCACCCTTACAAAAAATGCTAGAACAGAGTTGTTGGATCATCAACAACGAAAAGAGTAAGCTTGTTGTGGGCTTATGGAAAACATCCCAAAATTATGAGGTGAAATTCTACCACTAAGGAAACAATAAATTGGATTGATATCAACAAGGAGACGAGACTCTTATTTCACCGGGAGGATAAATGAAGAACTAGGGTCGTTTATAAGCACCATAAATAGCAACAATCCTTAGGGAAAGCTTTAGGTGAAATATAACCCAATATAACTCCAATGAAGAGATTGATGGATTGAAAAGATGTCTTGAACGAAGAGAAAATGATGGATTTTAGATATGTCACTCTTGAAAACTTGTGAATCATGAAACACGAATGGAAATTATCAACAATGACATAACACCACCTCAAAAGATAAGATAGAACGAATTGGACTTCGAAACGCAAGATGAAGAATACTTGAAGTATAGCTTGATAGATCATAGCTTCGAGAGATATCTTGAAGAACGACTGAAGAGTGAAAATGATCCTTGACGAACCACCATGTAGCCTCCATGAACAACTCCGGTAACAAAAGGATGATCAAACAAAAGGAAAGAGAAGTTGAAAACACAAGGTGAAGCCTTGCAATGATTAGATGGATTTCCATGATGAGAAAATTGAGAGAGCTTGGAACTCCGGGAAAAGAAAGATGAACAATTGAAAACGAGAATTTGATTAGTCTCCGGACTAAGGAGTTGAAAATACTCGATGAAACAAGAATAAGAATTACATTATGCTTATCCTTCACCAATTTAAATTGATGACAAGCAACGGATATGGCATACTACTTATTCTCGTAGAAAAGGATTAAGATAGATATCGCGCCAACTTGGGAAGGTCTTCAACGAACCACCGGTAGGATTTGCAAGAACGAATGAATTGATACGATAACGAAGGAAGAGAAATCTTAAACGAACCACCGTAAGAATTGGAAATGAATGAAGTAAAGGGATAAATCACCGGTAAGAATTAGAGAACGAATGAAAATACTTGAGGGAATTTAGATACAAGTGAACAAAGAGATCGTGAACTGATTAGATAATACTTGAATGATGCACCGGTAAGATTTTTGAGAATGAGAGCTGAAAAATAAGAATGAATAAACCCGAAAAGATGGCCTTCGAAGAATCGAACTAAAAAGACTCCTAAATTGCTCCGGATGGGTAAAAAGAATTCTCACAATCGAGAACAATTATGAGAGGATGGCAACAAGCTAGAATGACGAATCTTTGAGAGAACGGATAAGATTTGAGAGAAACTCTTCTTCGGTCTTCACATGTTGAGAACAAAGACGAGAAACACCACCAAGAATTGTTGAGGCACCCCGGAATGGAAATAGAAAGGTTGAACCAACGATGAAAAGAATTTGAAAGATCTTGGAGAAAGACATTTGACTGATGACAAACCATTCTTACGTCAAACTTTGAAAATAATTTGAGAGTCCTCCGAAAAAATTAAAAGAGTCATGTAAGATCCTGGAAAAGACCTGTGGGTTAGGGCCCACTCAAAAGGTATGCCGTTGAACGATTACTTGAGAAGGAGATTGCACCGGTTGATTTAAATGTCTTGAATGATATAACAACCTCGAAATAGCTTGAACGGATCGAGAATGTAACTGTGAATCTTCTGAGATATCTTCAGCACTCCGGAACAATTGAATAGCGAAAGGTGAGTAAATAAGATAGTCTTCGATAAGGACTTCCAACATGGAAAGCATGTGAACCCATGAAAAAGATATGATCAACACCAAAAGCTTGCATTGAAACCACCGGAGAAGAAAGAGAACGAAGAATGATGAACTAGTAAAACATCTTCATGAGAACCACCGGGTAAGAACATTAACGGAAAAGAATGGAGAGACTTCACATTAATAAGATGGATACTTGATTAAGAAATATGAATCCTCGAAGAAAAAGGGTGGGTGGGTGGGAAAACAAAGGCAACTTGGCAGATGGAATGAACACCTTTGAGAAAACTTAAAGTTGATCTTGCGGATGTTGAAAATGATCAGATCCACTTGAAGAGGAGCACAACGGTTGAAATGAAATTGAGATGGCAAACTCGAAGATCAAGAAGGATTAGTATTCACATAGGAGTATGAGAACACCGCTTAGGAAAGGTATGGAATCAACACTTGACTTCGAAGCAACTCGAATACCACAATGAAAACAAAACAAGGATTGGCTTGCAGAATAAGCCAGAACAAACATATGATAGATCCCATATCGTATCATGTGTCTGTTGGAAAGATATTCTAGGAGCTACTTGAATTCCCACTTATAAACTCCCGAAACTATCCGGTTATGCAATCAGGTGTTGGGGATACAGGGGAAGCATAATATCTCACCCAAAACTAGCAAAACCTACATCCAGCTATATCCATCCTTTAACACATAACCAAGAAACCTTCGGAAATCATTTACCTCAACCTTCGAAAAGCATCCGTTATACAAGTTATGGAAATACTCCCGAACTCCCGCCCCAGTACTGGGTGGCGTCAAGGTTATCTCACCAACAACTGCATAAAAGAGATTTTCGATGTCGGCGAAACTCAGGTATTCCAGAACTGCAACGATAAAATTGTGACGACAACACCTCGGAGCTCAACTCCCCGGGACACTGCCACAACCCCTAAATGTCAAGAGGCACCAAGAACAATGTTCTCATCACAAAACCATCGGAACGATTCCAAGATACCCGCGTGATCCTAATTTTTTTTGTGAAATTTGAGAAGAGAAGAGTTAAAACTCTACGTCATGAACCTCACCAGAGCGACGAAGGGACTGAGGAGTAAAAAGAATCCTAGTCTCCGATATATATATAATCCTATAAGACTCAAAACATTTTTCTAGACTCAACAACACCAACGATTCGATCAAGCGGGGGGCTCCTAAGTCGGGGAAGGCTCTGATTACCAACTTGTAACACCCACGATGCGGCTATATCTCCCATGCGTCGGAGCATGACTTAGAGGCATAGCCGCATAGTAGGCATGTCGCAAGAGGGGTAATCTTTACACATCCCATGTACTAAATAAGAAAGGGATAAATAGTTGGCTTACAATCACCACTTCACACAATACATAAATGTATCATTACAACATCCAGAATACAATCAAGGTCCGACTACGGAACCAAAATAAAGAAAGACCACCCCAAATGCTAGATCCCCGATCGCCCCAACTGGGCTCCACTACTAATCGAAAGGAAAACGAAACAACACAATGAACATGATCTTCATCGAGCTCCCACTTGAGCTCGGTTGCGCCAACTGCACTGGTATCATCGGCACCTGCAAACTAGTTTTGGAAGTAATCTGTGAGTCACGGGGACTCAGCAATCTCACACCCTCGCGATCAAGACTATTTAAGCTTATGGGTAGGAGAAGGTAGTGAGGTGGAGCTGCAGCAAGCACTAGCATATATGGTGGCTAACTTACGCAAAAGAGAGCGAGAAGAGAAGCAAAGCACGGTCGTGAACTAGAAGTGATCAACAAGTGATCCTGAAACTACTTACGTTCAAACATAACACAAGAACTATGTTCACTTCCCGGACTCCGCCGGAAATAGACCATCGCGGCTACACATGCGGTTGATGCATTTTAATTAAGTTAAGTTTCAAGTTCTCTACAACCGGACATTAACAAATTCCCATCTGCCCATAACCGCGGGCACGACTTTTGAAAGTTCAAAACCTTGAAGGGGTGTCCCAACTTAGCCCATCACAAGCTCTCACGGTCAATGAAGGACATTCCTTCTCCAAGGAAGACCCGATCAAACTCGGAATCCCGGTTACAAGACATTTCGACAATGGTAAAACAAGACCAGCAAGACCGCCCGAATGTGCCGAAAATCCCGATAGAAGCTGCACATATCTCGTTCTCAGGGCACACCGGATGAGCAATCCGTACAACTAAAACCAACCCTCAAGTTTCCCCGAGGTGGCCCTGCAAGGGGCTCTAGTTCGGACCAACACTTAGAGAAGCACTGGCCCAAGGGGTTAAAATAAAGATGACCCTCGGGCTCACGAAAACCCAAGGGAAGGTGATAGGTTGTTAGTGCAAATATAAAACCAAGGTTGGGCCTTGCTGGTGGAGTTTTATTCAAAGCGAACTGTCAAGGGGTTTCCATTATAACCCAACCGCGTAAGGAACGCAAAATCAAGGAACATAACACCGGTATGACGGAAACTAGGGCGGCAAGAGTGGAACAAAACACCAGGCATAAGGCCGAGCCTTCCACCCTTTACCAAGTGTATAGATGCATTAAAGTAAACAAGATATAATAATAATGACATCCCAACAAATATCCATGTTCCAACATGGAACAAACTCCATCTTCACCTGCAACATGGAACAAACTCCATCTTCACCTGCAACTAACAACGCTATATCCATGTTCCAACAATGGTTTGCTAGGACAAGGAGGGTTAGAGGCTTGACATGGCAATACGGGAGGCATGATATAGTAAGTGGTAGGTATCGCAGCATAGCAAAAGAGCGAGCAACTAGCAAGCAAAGATAGAAGTGATTTCGAGGGTATGGTCATCTTGCCTGCAAAGTTCTCAGAGTTGACGTAAACTTGATCCTCCTAAGCGTACTCAACGGGTTCCTCGATCACGAACTCGTCTCCTGGCTCTACCCAAGGCAAGAACACAAGCAAAGGAAACCACAATCAACCACGGTGCAATGCGCAAGCAACATGATGCAAAACATGGCATGATATGCGGGATGAGATATGCAATGCATATGCATGCTCTGAAAGGAAAAGATTGAACCAGGCCTCAACTTGGCAAACCAAGTGCGCCGCTAGAAAGATGAGTTGATTTTGGTCGAAAATGATATAAAGATCACCGGAATCGGATGCACGGTTTGCAAATGGCAAGCAAAAACAAGAATGGCACGATTCTGCGATTAACAGCACGATGCCATCTAAAATGCAACAAGAAAATAAGCTACTGCCCGCTAACATAGCAACAAAGCATATGGCAGTGATCTACTCAAGATGCTTGACAAAAGATGAACACTGAGCTACGGCTAAATAACACAAGAGCAGGCTCAAACAAGCATGGCAAAAGGGCAAAAGATATCGGCATCACAGACTTAGTGAAAATAACAACATGCCACAAATTAACATCAGGAAGCAATGTTTAGAGCAAGATAACAACATGCTACAGGAACAGAACATAGCAAAACAAGGCATGGCATGAATCTACTCAAAGCATATAACAAAAGTCCCTTACTGACCATAAGCCAAAAAGGATCAGAAGATATGATGGCACCCATGTAAACATAGCAAGTTTCATTAACAGATTCAGACTTAGTAGAAAACTGAACATGGCATAAACAGAATTATGAAGGCATGTTTGCGAGCTCGATTCACTCATCACAAGGCATTGCATGACAATCTAAGCATACTACCAGCAAGAATACATGTTCATGAAGCCAAACAAAGCAAGAACAAGTTCATAGCATGCATGGACCAACTACAACAACCTTGGCAAAATTGATTAACATGTAAACAATCTGCCAGGAACATTTTATAGCAAAAGTAGAGCAAGATTGAGTCATGCTAGGGTACTCCATAAATTCAAACAGGGACATGGATGGGTAGAGCACAACCATATGTCCAAATCATCCTTACTGATCATACTCAAAAGAAGCATGAATCTCACTGTAGAAACATGAATACATGGCATTAAAATAACAGCAGGAAAATGACAGTGAAATTGTAAGTCCCTAAAATCAGCAATATCACGAGAGCTACTATGCATGCTTGTGCTAGTCACCACATTGATCACAAAAATACATGGCATACACCCCTGTAAAGATGGCATGGCATAGTCCAAAACACATGTAGAGATCATGACCATATGCAGCACACAATAAACATGGCAAAAATGACAAATGCTCAAGATCTGTTAAGAATCAGGAACTAACATTATGAAGCACTCTTGCAACAGTCATTTGGGCATCAAGATGGACTCAAACAAGCATGGTGCAATGTAACAAAATGAAGAGCACATCCAGATGAACAATTTGATATATCATGCGCATGAAACGGAGCTACGGTGATGAAGTTATGATGCAATGAACATGGCCTGAAAACATCACAGATCCGGGGACTTAGAGAAAATCAACCTCCGGAAAAGTCAACTCGGGACGGAGATATCCGGGACGCCGGGATGCCGTTTGCTTCGTCTCCCGGTGGATCTGATCCATCTTCGTCTCCGGCGAGGCGCGGTTCTCCGGCGAGCTCGAGGAAGTCCGGCGAGGTCGGAGTTGGCCGGAGTTGGCGGTTCCGGGCCGGATCTGGCCGGATACGGCCGGATCTCAACGAGGGCGGTGCGGGGAGGCAGTTGCCGGCTTGGGCGGCGTGAGTGGCACGGGCTGCGGGGCAAGGTGGCCCGTGGCCTGCTCGGGAGGCGAGGTGGCGATGACATGACTGCGGGCGGCGGCCAACGACGAACGGCGAGGAAGCGGAGCTTGCGCGCGGGCGGAGGGAGGCGAGGTGGCGCGCCGGTGAGGGCCGAGCCGGTCCGGGCGGCGGGGTGCCGGGCGAAGACGGCGGCGTGGGACGCGAGGTGCTCCGGCAGCCATGGCGAGGTACGGCGAGGTCCCAGCGGGCGGCGCGCGGGGGCGGAGGAA
>NC_041380.1:296678913-296736835 GCF_002162155.2 Triticum dicoccoides
CGGCGACGGCTTGGGCCCGTGCGGGCCTGCGATGGGCTCCATGGGCCGGCGGCGCGGGGACGGTGGCGGTGGACAGGGGGCGGCGTTCGGTTGGAAGAGGGGGCGGAGGTGGACATGTCCGGCGATGGAGTGGACATGTCCGGCGCGCGGAGGAGGAAGATCTAGGGTTTCATTCGCGAATTTTCGAGGGGAGGTGCAAATATATAGGTAGAGGGAGCTAGGAGAGTCCAAATGAGGTGCGGTTTTCGGCCATGCGATCGTGATTGAACGACCGAGGATGGAGGGGGTTTGGATGGGTTTGTGGGCTGACTTGGAGGGGTGTTCGGCTGCAACACACACGAGGCCTTTACGGTTCCCCGGTTAACCGTTGGAGTATCAAACGAACTCCCAATGGCACGAAACTTGACAGGCGGTCTACCGGTAGTGTACCAAGGCCGCTTGGCAAATCCTGGTCCAATCCAAGAAAGTTTAACACCCGCACACGAAAAGAGGCAAAAGGGGGCGCCGGAGGACATAGGAGTGTCGGATCACAAAACGGATAACGGGGAAAAAGCTCAGATGCATGAGACGAACACGTATGCAACACACAAACAAATGACAAGGAAAAAACAGTGAATAACTGGAAGACACCTGGCACAACGGTCTCGGGGTGTAACAGTCGCCCAAGCGTGAGTGCTGGAAGATGTCTGCGGCACTAAACTCGAAGATTGATAAACGATCAAGTTCGGCATTCGTGGACTCACATGGTTCAGAACTTACACCCAAAGACGAGTTCGGGGTTCCGGTGACACAAATATTGTGTAAGTTTAAGTCCATGTGCGGCTCCAACGCCGGGGAATCTGTGGCTTCCGTGGTGGGGTTGACCCTCTAGTCCTTAGATGTCGCCGTATGCTCCGGATCTAAGGCCAGAGCAGTTACAGGAGCTACAGATTTAGGTCATGTTCATCAAGGTGACCAGGAGTGATCGTTGCGGTCTCGAATCCAGCAAAGATCAAATCTCCACGGATATTCGTGACGTAGTTCAAGCTCCCAAACCTGACCTGATGGCTAGGGGTGTAGCTATCGATCTGCTCCAGATGGCCAAAGGAATTGGCCCGCAGTGCGAAGCCGCCGAACATGAAAATCTGTCCAGGGAGAAAGGCTTCTCCTTGGACAGCGTCATTGTTGACGATTTAAGGGGCCATCGAACCTTTTGAGGATGGCACAGCGGAACTCTCAATGAAAGCAACATTGTCGATGTCAAAATCGGTGGATCTCGGGTAGGGGGTCCCGAACTATGCGTCTAAGGTCAATGGTAACAGGAGACAGGGAACACAATGTTTACCCAGGTTTGGGCCCTCTCTATGGAGGTAATACCCTACATGTTGGGGAACGTAGCAATTTCAAAATTTTCCTACGCACACGCAAGATCATGGTGATGCACAGCAACGAGAGAGGAGAGTATCGTCCACGTACCCTCGTAGACCATAAGAGGAAGCATTATGAGAACGCGGTTGATGTAGTCATACGTCTTCATGATCCGAACGATCCAAGTACCGAACGTATGGCACCTCTGAGTCCAGCACACGTTCAGCTCGATGACGTCCCACGAACTCTGATCCAGCAGAGCTTCACAGGAGAGTTCCGTCAGCACGACGGCGTGATGACGGTGATGATGTTGCTACCGACGCAGGGCTTCGCCTAAGCACCGCTACGATATGATCGAGGTGGATTATGGTGGAGTGGGGCACCGCACATGGCTTGGAACAATCAACTTGTGTGTCTATGGGGTGCTCCCTGGCCACGTATATAAAGGAGCAAGGGGAGGGGGCCGGCGGCCTCATAGGGTGAGCCCCAAGGGGGGAATCCGACTCCTACTAGGAGCAGGTTCCCCCTTTCCTAGTCCAACTAGGAGGGGAAGGAAATAGGGGGAGAGGAGAAGGAAAGAGGGGGCCACCCCCGAAAGCCCTAAACCAATTCGGTTTGGGCCTAGGGGGGCACCCCACACTTCCTAGCTGCCCTCTATTTCCACTAAAGCCCACGAAGGCCCATTGACCCTCCCGATGAACTCCTGTAACTCTCCGGTACTCCGAAAAATACCCGAAACACTCGGATCCTTTCCGATGTCCGAATATAGTCGTCTAATATATCGATATTTACGTCTCGACCATTTAGAGACTCCTCGTCATGTCCCCGATCTCATCCGGGACTCCGAACTACCTTCGGTACATCAAAACACATAAACTCATAATACCGATCGTCACCGAACGTTAAGCATGCGGACCCTACAGGTTCGAAAACTACGTAGACATGACCGAGACTCGTCTCCGGTCAATAACCAATAGTGGAACCTGGATGCTCATATTGGTTCCTACATATTCTATGAAGATCTTTATCGGTCAAACCGCATAACAACATACGTTGTTCCTTTTGTCATCGGTATGTTACTTGCCCGAGATTCGATCGTCGGTATCTCAATACCTAGTTCAATCTCATTACTGGCAAGTCTCTTTACTCCTTCCGTAATGCATCATCCCGCAACTAACTCATTAGTCACAAGGCTTGCAAGGCTTATAGTGATGTGCATTACCGAGAGGGCCCAGAGATACCTCTCTGACAATCAGAGTGACAAATCCTAATCTCGATCTATGCCAACTCAACAAGCACCATCGGAGACACCTGTAGAGCACCTTTATAATCACCCAATTACATTGTGACATTTGGTAGCACACAAAGTGTTCCTCCGGTACTCGGGAGTTGCATGATCTCATAGTCATACTAGTGACATTATGTTTATCTATCTATTCACACATGTACTAAGTTTCCGATTAATACAATTCTAGCATGAATAATAAACATTTATCATGATATAAGGAAATATAAATAACAACTTTATTATTACCTCTAGGGCATATTTCCTTCACTACGTCCTACTTGATTGATCTTGATGAATATGAGTATTACAAGAGTTGATCTACCATGAGATCGTAATGGCTAGACCCTAGAAGTCTACTTGTATGACTATGATAATGAATCCCCCCCTCCGGACTAAGTCCTCCGGTTTATATAGACACCGGGAGGATCTAGGGTTACATGAGGTCGGTTACAAAGAAAGGAATCTACATATTTGGTCGCCAAGCTTGCCTTCCACGCCAAGGTGAGTCCTATCCAGACACAGGTACAGTCTTCGGTCTTCGCATCTTCACAGCCCATCAATCTGGCCCATGACTAACAGGCCAGACGCCCGAGGACCCCTTAGTCCAGGACTCCCTCAGTAACAAATGGCAGAAGACCAACCTCCCTGAAACAGTCAAGGGCTTCTTCAAGACAGGGCAGCCCTGCAATCGCTTCACAATCAAGGCGCATGTGTGGAAAGATTCGCCCCTGATTGTACAGAATACAGGAGTAGTAGTTGCACTGCTGATAGCTCCAGAATCGATCGAATGAGATCTTTGGCTTCGAGTACAGATTCTTGGCGCTATCGAAGAAGGAATTGTGTGCCATGAAGCTGTTCACGTTGAATGATCCTAGGGATGTGGCAGCACCTGGAAGCCTTGGCAGCCTGGGCTTTGGCTTCTGAACTTGTGGCCTCTGCTCCACATGATAATAATATTGAGGTCTAGGAGCAGTGGGCGGCACCATGATGGGCCATGGAACTGTGACAAGTTCACCACGATTATAGGCATGTTCAATGGTGTGAGGCCTTGGATGTGGAACAGTGGCTTCAGCAATCACAGTGGCTTCAGGTTGTACTTGAGCTTCAGGCACCACATTAGCTTCAAGTTCCACTAAAAGTGCTAGTTATCGACTAGAGGGGGGTGAATAGGCGATTTTTATTGAAGTCTTCAAAACATGGAAGTTTCAAAGACAAACGATAGAAATGAACCTATTAACATGCAGCGGAAGGTAGACTACACTAGGCAAGCCATAGTCAAGTATTCAATGAAGTGAAAGCATGAAGACTAATAGCAGGATGGAAGATAGTATGAAGCCAAACAACAATAGAAGTCACACAGTGAAGTCAAACAGGTAACACAGGCAGGCAATGACTTCACGAAGACAAACTATAAATAAAGAGAGGGAGAAGATAGAACCAGTCTCTTGGTGAGGTAAAGGATTTGTTGGACCAGTTCCAGTTGCTATGACAACTATACGTCTGGTTAGGGGGGCTGAGATTTAACTCAGAAGACCATGTCTTCACCTTATTCCCCTTGAGCTAAGGACACCCAGTCCTCACCCAATCACTCTGGTAAGTCTTCAAGGTAGACTTCCAAACCTTCACAGACTTCATTCACCGGCAATCTACAATGACTCTTGGATGCTCAGAACGCGATGCCTAACCGGCTGGAGGATTCACAATCCTCAAGTGTAACAAGTCTTCAGATCACGCAGACAGAAAGACTTCAGTGATGCCAAACACTCTTTGGGATCTGGGTGTTTTGGGCTTTGTCCTCGCAAGGATCTCTCTCTCAAATGCTTTGGAGGTGGGTTGCTCTCAAACAACAAAAGCCATGCAAAAACTCTGAGCAGCCACTAATTTATGGTGTAGGGGGTGGGCTATTAATGGCCACTAGGAAACCTGACCTGATTTGTCCAAAATGACCCTGGGTCACTAAGGAACTGACACGTGTTCCAACGGTCAGATTTCAAACACACGCGGCAGCTTGACTTGGGCTACAAGTAAAGCTGACTCATCTAGCTCTGGATAAGATTTGCTCTCATTGTCTTCGCCTGAAGACATAGGATTTGGTTGAGCATCACTTTAGTCACTCTGACTTTGTTCACTTGGACCCCACTTAACAGTACGGTGGTTCCTATGACTCAACAAAGAAGAAAATGAAACTACGAAACAACTATGTCTTCGCACTCCAAAGACTTCATGCGATGTCTTCTCATGTCATAGTCTTCAATGTGAATATCTTCACATACCACCATTTTCTTCAATTTCTTCACACATTTTTAGGGGTCATCTCCGGTAGGTAAACCGAATCAATGAGGGACTACTACCTGTGTTATCTTGCAATTCTCACAAACACATTAGTCCCTCAACCATGTTTGTCATCAATACTCCAAAACCAACTAGGGGTGGCACAAGATGCACTTACAATCTCCCACTTTTTGGTGATTGATGACAATATGGTTGAAGTTTTCAACGGGGATAAAAGTGTGTGAGATTGTAAAGGATTAAGATATTGTCTTCATAAGTAGCAAAAGGCTCCTCCTGAAGATGTGCATATATGTATTTTGCTTTTGGAATGCGAATGCACATGGCAGGTTGTACTTGTGGAGATCCTCTTCAACTTATGAAGGCAATTCATCATGCATGATAAGATATAACAAAGATTATGACATGCATAATGAAAAATGGACATCTGCAATATGACTTCGTGCGGGATTTATCATTGCACATGCGGAATTTATCGTCGCATCATATAGATGACAGAAAAGGTAGTAGACGACCATCAAGTTTAAGTGTTACTACTAAAAGAACCCAAATGTATCAAAAGCAAGAGTTGTAAACACTTGGCAAGAATTATAGCAACCACCCATAGGGACCCGCTTGAAGACTATCAACTCATATGATTCTCCCCCTTTTGTCAGTAAGGACCAAAAAGGCTTGAAGACATAGAGCTTCTAGTCGTTCCCATGAGGAGTAGGCGGTGAAGTAGCAGGGTCGTCGTTGAGGTTTGGTGGTGCAGAAGAACTTGGTGCAGTGTCGATACGCGCCGAAGTTGGAGGTGGTGAAGTAGCAGCATCTTGGTCATCAATGACTCCGACATTAACAGTTGCAACTGAGGGGGAATAGTCAGAGTCTTCAAGTGAGGGAGTCCGACGCAAGATAGCATTCCTTGGAGGAGTTGAGTCAAACTTGAATCTTTCGGTGAAGTCATCATCTTGAAGATCAGCTTCAGCACTGAGCAATGTCAAACTCTTCCACGACCTCCGAAAGGTTTCATGAGTGACAAAGGCATTCTTGATGGCAAGGTTGCGAATGTGATTGACATCCACCAAGAGGCTCTGCATTTGATGCTTGAGCCAGTCGTGATGCTTATCCTATTTTGGATGCAACGCGACGAGAAGCTCTCGGTCATTGAGAACACGAGATCGCTTCTGAGGCCTTTGAGCAACAGTGCTTTCAGTGGCATCAGTATGGGCACGGTGAGGTGCAAGTGTATTGCCAGCCAAGGGATAAAAACGAGTGATGGCCTGAACTCCTTCAATGGGCTGGGTGAAGCTTTGGTGATCAGCATTGTGAAGATAAATTGGCTCCTTGGCAGGCTCTAGGTATATGGCTTCAACTGACATATCAACCTCTGGCAAAAATATTAGATGGTTGCGTGCAGAAGGCTGATAGTTGACAGCTGAATGGAACTTGATAAGGCGCATAACCCATGGAGCAGAGAATTTCAGACCAAAGAGGTCAGAGCCAGATGTAGCCAATTGTTTGATAAAGAAGTCTTGAGCAATGAAGCTGATGCCATTGAAGATATAAAAGAAAATTTTCTTCATCGCTCCTTCAAGCTTCACCTTATGATATGATAGATCATTCGGGGCAGATACTCTAGGTCTTCAACAAATAATTCTCTTGGGTATTCAGCGTCGCGTGGCAGAGGCTTCATCATGCTCACCATTTGGCTCGTGTTGGGCTCTGGCTTGTGAAAAATGCTCTCCAAGGCATTGCGGTGAAGCTGACGACCAGGTTCGAAGAGTTCACCTGGAGTGGGCAGGCCTGTGAGCTCAATGATATCCAGAGCTTTGGCTTCGTGGTGTGTATTGCCTATCATCCACTCAAGGATCCAAGTCTTCGGATCCCTGTTGTAGCCGCGAATGTGGAGGGTAGCATAGAATTGTAATAGAAGCTCTTCATTCCAATGCTCTTTATCAGTCACAAAGTTCAGGAGACCAGCATCACGGAAACAGTCAAGAGCTTCCTCTAAGCAGGGCAGTCCAGCAATAGCTTCACTGTCTAGACGCATATGGGGAAAGATGCGCCCTTGATCATAGAGAACACAAGAATAGTAATTGTGCTGCTGATAGCTCCAGAACCGATCAGATGAAATTCTTGGTTTGGACTAGGGGTTCTTGGCACTATCAAAGAAAGTGTTGTGTGCAATGAAGCCATTTGCATTGAAAGATCCTGGTGAAGTTTCAGTAGCTGGAAACCTTGGTAGCCTTGGCTTCGGCTTCTGGACCTGAGGCCTGTGCTCTACATGATAGTCAAATTGCGGACTGGCAGCAGGTGGAGGAACCAGAATGGGCCATCTGACAGTAACCAACTGACCATGATCAAATGCTTGCTCGATGGTGTGTGGCCTTGGAGGCGGTACAGGAGCAGTGACAGTGGTAGTGGCATTAACGTCAGGCTGCAGATTTGCATCAGGTGCAACATTAGCTTCAGGTGCATTCACTTCTGGCACCACATTAGCTTCAGGCGCCACATTAGCTTATGCCATGACAATGTCATTGGCTTCAGTTGAGTTGTTTGTGGCTGCCTCAGTATTGTCAGCCTCCACTTGAGTAGTTGGAGGGCCGTTCATGTTCTCCTCGAGAACAACTTCGGGGTTGGACGGGGTGTAGCAACACGTTCTTCTTCTTCTCTTGGTTCTTCTTTTTCATCGGCTGATGCAGCCGGAATGTCTTCAGCAGCATTGGCTTCAGACTCTGAGATGTTCGAAGTTGGAGAGGCTTCAGGAAACACTTGTCGTGAGACTGAGTGGTGGTGCTCTTCTCCTTCTGGAACACTCGAAAGAGTGACTTGTGGCCTTGGTCCTTTGCGAAGCATGCTAAATGCTGGTGATGCTTGTGGAGATGGAGTTGTCTGGGCCACAAAGTCTTCATCATCAAGCACCGGAGTGGTGACTTGAGTTGGGGGAGTACGTGGTGATTCTTCTCGACGGGGGGATACTTGAGGGTGATCAGCCCAGGAATCATCCTGAGCGCTGCTCGTGAGAACAGGCGAGGATACCATGTTGTGCTCGATCCGAGGAAGGACTTCATCATCTTCTACATTGTCTTGGGAACCAATTTCTTCAGCTCCGGTGGGGTCGACAACTGGAATGTCTTCAGCTTCAGGAGCCTCTGTGGAAGCAGGCTCATGAACTATCAAGCAACACTCCTGGAGTGCGAACGCAGGGTGAGCAACTAAAATTGGCTCGACGACAAGGGGCTCTGTGGGAGCAGCCCAATTTTTCTTCTTGGTCTTTCTCTTCTTGGTTGGTGGCGCATCATCTGTGGTGTTCTTGTTCTTGCGCTTTCTGGCTTCGGCTCCAGCTGTTCTTGTCTTCTTGAGCTCTGAAGCCACTGTGGGGACCTTAGGCTTCACACCTGTCATGCTGGCGGGGAAGACAATGCAAGGTTCTTCTCGCCCGGATGCTTCAGCTGGGGCCATAGTAGGATTCTTCTTCTTAGCAGCCATCTTGGGGTCGATGCCAGGACACCCAAGTGCCTTGTGCTTCTCAGCTTCGTTGTAAGCTTGAACACATTTGGCAGCGAGGAGTTTCATGTGCTCTCGAGAACCTTTAGCTTCATCACGTTTCTTGTGAAATGCCTCCTTGAGCCCATGCATCATTTTCTTGAAGTTTTGGATGTCTGTCACACTGAGCTTAGGCATGTGCTTCTTGAACTGAGCCTTTTCATAGTCAATCTTGTGCTTCAGTTCAACTATACTCTGAGCTAGAGCCAGCTCAGGAGCAATGGCTCCATGGAAGGAGACGCTGAGGCCAATAGGGAGATGAAGATCATCAAAACTGAGGTTTGGGCTATCAAACCACTCGTCAATGAACTTGTTCAGGATGTCCACATCGAAGAGGGGAAGATCATTGAAGATTTCCGCCTCTTGCTTGCTCTTTATTAGCAGCTCAAGAGCATCATCGCCAAGATCATAGTCACTAGATAGATCAATGGCGTCGTTCTCATTCCTTAGAACGGCAGCAGGGGTCAGTGCTTGACCAGTAGTCTGCATGGGCTCCTTCTTCCTCTCAGACTTGGAGATGCATGAGAGATCTTCAGAATGCACACTTGGTGTAGGAGGAGCAGTGGCCAGAGCCTTCGCTCGTGAAGCTCTTGGTGCAGTGGAGGGCTTCGAAGCCTTGGGCTTCGGTGGCTTCTGTTTCTTAGGCTTTGGTGGTGCAGGCACTATGTCAGAATCAGTGTCATCTGCAGAGTGATCCACGGCTGCCCCTTGAACCATGATGTGAGTGATGAGACCCTCGAGGTTGTAGAAAGGCCCAACGATATTGGGTTCAGCATCGCGTGTGCCATCGGCACAAGGAGCAGATGGGCCGGGGTTAAAGTTTAATCCCCGTGACTTCTTGTTTTCTTTGGCCGAGTTCTTGGCAAACTGGTAGTTGTGCTTGAACAGATTGTCTTCATGACACCATAGCAGAGAAGATGGGTCGGCATCAGCAGGCTGTGGTCCATGGACCATGCAAGGGTAGAAACCCTGAGCAATAGCTTCAGATTTAGTCTTGAGTTGAAGATTTTTATAGAGAATATCTCCCCAAGGATGCTTGATGGCATTCTTTTCAGCGTATTCCTTGGTGACAAATCTGTACTTGAACCATTGCTCGGCCCAATATCTTCGAATCCATTGGATTCGTGTTTTGCGTTGGCCATAGCTCTCTTCAGGATCAGTTTTGTATAACTCATAAAGATCTTTAAGAAAATCCATTGATGTGCCCCCTCGGTGCTATCTACCTCCCTTCCTTGCTGACTTATCTGCGGCCATGTAGTTCAGACTGAATGGCTTCAAAACTGTCAAAGGCTTCCATATGCTGGTCAGACAGGAACTAGCTTCGGGAGAATTGATGTGATGCTGTAAGAATTCTGCAAATGAATGTAGACTATGAGAACCAAGGGATTCTCCCACGGACATGTACCTATGACAGCATTAGAGATGCGAGGGAAGGGGAAGAGGTCATATGCATTCTCAGAAGATTTTGAAGATAAATCAGTTTAGAAGACATTGACCTCATAGCACGAAGACATTCACTTATGTGTTGAGAGTTAGTTCCAGATTTATACGAATCCAAGAATTGGTACAAGTGAGGAATCTAACTATGTGTGAAGCATAAGTGAATATACTAGGCATATTATGAGATGCAGAACAGGATAGATCCAAATTTGTGGAGGTAGAAACTACTTTTGGTAAGGAAAGATGAATCCATGGGATCAAAAAGACAGTAAAAGAGAGTTTTAATTTACCACACGATGAACTTCTAGATGGAGTAGAAGAGGAGGCCGAGCAGTTCGATCTTCCGTGCCCTAACTTAGCGACGGAGGACACCTACGGCGGCGGCAGAGAAGACGAAGTCCGCGGCCGGCGTGAGGACGGCGTCGGTGAGGTCGCAGCAGCTAAGCGCTTTGTCGCCGGTGTCGTCGAGAGCTAGCCGTGGCGCTACGGTTTGTCTGAGGTGGAGAGGTGCAAGAAAGATTTTGACCGCGATATGATGTGCATTTATAGGGAGAGGGAAAGCACAACGCAATTACACAGGTGCCCCTGGCGGTTCACATCTGAGGGACATGTGGCGAACATGCAACACATTGGAGGTTGTTCCATGTTCCCACGCACGCCTGGACTATCGGGTGGTCGTTCCGGCTTCTCCGGGTTTCATGCAATAAGGATTGAGCATTTAAAACAGATTTAATGTTTGTCTCTGTATCTTCTGCTGACAAGGACGCAGAGAAGACATTTGACGGTTTCAATAGAATGCATATGATTTGGATAGATAGATTTGAGAAGGAAGCATAGAGAGGTTAGGGTCCGATCACATTCACTTAGTTCAAAAGATTCAAATGAGAAGACATAGCTATAAGTGAATGCTGTAGAGGACAGAACACTAATATATGTATATATCAGAATAAGACTAAATCAACATTGTGAAGATAAACATGAAGTCATGTCAATGTTGAAGACAAACCAAATGCGAAGACTTTGCAAATGTAACGCCAACAGAAAACACTCCAAACAAAAGTTTGGTGGTGGTGTTCCCACCAAATAGGAAGTATTAGACCCAGACATGGCGCACAATTATCGTGGTGCTCCGAAGTCAAATTCCGTGTTAATGTATTCACACTTAGAGTGTAAGTCTTCATTAATTGAAGATATACGTTACTTTGTGTGTTGCACATCTAAGTCATCAACATGCATAGGTGTTAGGATGTGTGCCTAATCACAGGACATTTGAGGATTCCAAGATATTTAGCTCACACCGCAACTTGCAAAACCTTTTCTCATCCAAGGGCTTTGTGAAGATATCTGCCAGTTGCTCTTCAGTGTTGATGTGAATGATATCAATATCTTCCTTCATGACATGATCTCTGAGAGAGTGATGACGAATTTCAATGTGCTTTGTCTTGGAGTGCTGAACTGGGTTGTTGGCAATCTTGATAGCGCTTTCATTGTCACAGTAGAGTGGTACTTGCTTCAGATGGATGCCATAGTCTTTGAGTGTTTTCTTCATCCATAGAAGCTGAGTGCGGCAAGATCCAGCAGCAATGTATTCAGATTCAGTAGTGGAGAGAGATACACAGTTCTGCTTCTTTGAAGACCAACAAACAAGTGATTGTCCCAGAAAGTGACATGTGCCTGATGTAGACTTGCGATCCACCTTGTCACCGGCATAATCAGCATGCAAAAATCCAACTAGATCAAACTCTGAGCCCTTTGGATACCATAATCCTAATGTTGGGGTGTAGGCCAAATATCGAAGAATTTGCTTCACAGCTAAGTGATGCGATTCCTTTGGTGCCGCTTGGAATCGGGCACACATGCAAACACTAAGCATTATATCTGGCCTAGATGCACATAAATAAAGTAAAGAACCAATCATGGAGTGGTATACCTTTTGATCAAACTCTTTACCATTGGCGTCAGGACCCAGATGACTTTTGGTTGGTGGCGTCGTGTATCCTTTGCAATCTTGCATTCCTAACTTCCTCAAGCAGTCTTTAAGATATTTTTCTTGAGATATGAAGATGTCGTTGCTTTGCTGATGTATTTGAAGACCAAGGAAGAACTTCAGCTCACCCATCATGGACATCTGATATTGCTCTTGCATCATGTGTCCAAACTCATAACTGTATTTTTGATTAGTACGGCCAAAGATAATGTCATCCACATATATTTGGCACACAAACAGTTCACCATCATATGTCTTCATGAAGAGTGTGGGATCCAGGGAACCAGGTTTGAAGCCTTTGCTCTTCAGAAAATCTTTGAGTGTGTCATACCGAGCGCGAGGGGCTTGTTTGAGGCCATACGGTGCCTTATTGAGCTTGTATACCATACCAGGCTGTTTTGGATCTTCAAAGCCAGGCGGTTGTGCAACATACACTTCTTCTTCAATCTTGCCATTGAGAAAGGCACTCTTCACATCCATTTGATACAGAAGGATGTTATGATGATTTGCGTAGGCTAGCAGTATGCGAATGGCTTCAAGCCTAGCCACGGGAGCAAATGTTTCATCGAAGTCAATCCCTTCAGCTTGAATGTATCCTTGAGCAACGACGAGCCTTGTTTATGATAACTTGACCATGCTCATCTTGCTTGTTGTGATATATCCATTTAGTGCCTATGATATTGTGTTTACGAGGATCAGGACGCTTGACCAATTCCCACACATTGTTCAGCTCAAACTGTTGAAGCTCTTCTTGCATATCTTGAATCCATTTAGGTTCCAAGAAGGCTTCTGCAACTTTCTTGGGTTCAGATATTGAGACAAATGCAAAGTGTCCATAGAAATTTGCTAGCTGTGTTGCTCTTGAACGAGTGAGTGGACCAGGTGCATTGATGCTATCAATTATCTTCTCAATCTGTACTTCATTTGCAACACGAGGATGAACTGGACGAAGATTTTGCTCTTGCTAATCATTGTCATCATTAGGAGGATTGTCTTCAGGCTAAGCACTGTCTTCAGGTTGATTAGGTGTAGAAATGATAAGTTCCTCTTCAGCCTGAGCTACAGACGGTATGATCTCTCCAGTTCCCGTAAGCTTGATGGATTCACTAGGTGGAACTTCATCTAGCACATTTGGCAGGTGCTCTCTTTGCGAGTCGTTAGTCTCATCGAACCGCACATCCATAGTTTCAACCACTTTATAGTGAAAGAGGTTGAAGACTCTGTAGGAGTGTGAGTCCTTTTCGTAACCAAGCATAAAACCTTCATGTGCTTTCGGTGCAAATTTTGAAGTGTGATGTGGATCCTTGATCCAGCACCTAGCACCAAATACTCTGAAGTAACTGACATTTGGCTTCTTAAAGTAAGGAGTTCATAGGATGTATTCTTCAGAAGCTTGTGAAGATAAACATGGTTGATGACATGGCATGCAGTATCAATAGCTTCAGGCCAGAACTTTCTTGGAGTCTTGTATTCATCAAGCATCGTCCGAGCCATCTCAATGAGTGTTGTGTTCTTGCGCTCCATGATGCCATTTTGCTGAGGTGTGTACGGAGCTGAGAACTCATGAGTGATACCCAATGTATCCAGGTAAATGTTGAGGTGGGTGTTCTTGAACTCTGTGCCATTGTCACTTCTGATATGCTTGATCTTGACGCCATAGTTGTTCATGGCACATTTGGCGAAGCGTCTGAAGACATCCTGCACTTCAGTCTTGTAGAGGATTATGTGCACCCATGTATATCTTGAATAATCGTCAACAATGATGAAGCCATAGAGACAAGCAGTAGTAGTGAGAGTAGAGTAGTGAGTAGGGCCGAATAGCTCCATGTGTAGCAGTTTGAAGGGTTGAGTTGTTGTCATGATTGTCTTTGAGGGATGCTTGGCCCTCGTCATCTTTCCAGCTTCACAGGCACCGCATAATTGATCCTTATTGAACTTGACACCCTCGATGCCTATGACGTGCTTCTTCTTTGCGAGAGTACGCAAGTTCCTCATGCCAGCATACCCTAGCCTCCGATGCCAGAGCCAGCACTCTAAAGCTTTTGCAAGAAGACATACAGCAAGATGTGGTCCTGCTGAGAAATCTACCATGTACAAATCATCTTTTCGATGCCCTTCAAAGACTAGAGACTTGCCAGATTCCATTAGAACAAGGCAACGATATTTTCCAAATATCACAATCATGTTCAAATCACAAAGCATTGAGACATACATAAAGTTGAAGCCAAGGGATTCAACAAGCATCACTTTATCCATGTGCTGATCCTTTGAGATTGCAACTCTACCTAGACCCAATACCTTGCTTTTACCAGTGTCAACAAATGTGATGTGACTCTTGTCAGATGGACGTAAGGTTGAGTCCATGAGAAGACTTCGATCACTAGACATATGATTAGTGCATCCGCTGTCCATAATCCATTTTGAAGCATGAGGTGTCATACCCTATAGTATAGTTAGGGGGATAGGCTTCACCAAGAGTATTCTGAAGCATAAACATTTGATGCACAAGAAGATTATCAAAGCTCAGATCAAGATTAGGAGTGATAGGATGAATGGCAAGCGATTCAGGAACAAAATACATAGTGAGACCATTTGGGCATTTTGTCTTGCGCCCAACAAGATGTTTTAGGTCCCCAGCAATAGCATCTGACGCCTTTGCTTTCCGGCTGGAGACCTTTCCCTGCAAAAGAAAGTAAATTTTTCTTAGCCACCCACATCTTCAGGGGTGGCTTAAAAGCAATGAGTCTAAGTGCATCATCTGAGAACTCCGGCTTTGGAGCCCTAGCAAATAGCCTTGCAGGAGGTGAATAGTACTCATATGAATAAGCAGAGTAGTTCTTAGTCTTATGAACATAGCGATTTGATCATACACGCTCATATTCATAAGTTTGAGTATGATTTTCCTGTAAAACATTGGCATTAGGGTGACTCAGGTGAGTCCTGTGTCTGTATGAAACCTTTGGACCATATGAAGCCATTGGTCTGGGGTTTCTCTTCTTCCCTTGTGGTGTCATGACGACATTCATAGGAAGATTCTCCAGACACCTTTTGGGCACCCAGATTTTCTTCATGGGTGGCCCATTCCTGCAGTTAGTACCAATATACCTGGCAGACACTTCACCATTCTGATTCTTAAACAGTTTATAGTTTGCATCAAAGGATTCATCAATGATAATAGGGTTAGCACAAGTGAAACCAAATAGGGTGGATGGATCCACTGAAGGTTCCTTTGCAGCAACCCATGTGGTTTTGGGGTACTGCTCAGGCTTCCAGTAAGAACCATCAACATTCATTTTCCTCTCGAACCCAACACCCTCTTTCCTAGGGTTTCGGTTCAGAATCTGCTTTTTGAGGACATCACATAGTGTCTGATGCCCTTTGAGACTTTTGTACATCCCTGTCTCAAGCAATGTCTTCAACCTAGCATTTTCATCAGCAATAGCAGTGGCATCCTCAGCAGAGGGGTTAGTTACCACATCAACAGTTGAAGATATCGCAACAGTAGCAGCAGTAGAACATTCAGCAACAGAAGTAGCATTATCATGCTCAAGACATTTTAGACATGGTGGTTCAAATCCTCCCTGAGCGGGACTGATATGTTGAGTGCGAAGTGACTCATTTTCTTTTTGAAGATCTTCATGAACTGCTCTCAATCTCTCAAGTTCTTGCTTCCTTTTGAAGATAATCATAGGAAAGCTTTTCATGAGTTGTTGAGAGCGTTTCATGACGACTTTCAAGTTCCTCATACTTAACATGAAGATTTTTTATGTCTTCAATTAAGGACTGAGATCGGGTCATTTCCGTGTCCAACAGGTAATCGCTTTTGTCTAACAGTTTTGAATATGTTCCATAGCTCTCTGTTGTTCAGTTGCAATTTTAGCAAGTGTTTTGTAGCTGGGTTTGGATTCACAATCAGAGTCATCTTCACTTGATGTTTGAAAGTAAGCATCGCGTGACTTTACCTTGGCGCCACGTGCCATGAAGCAGTAGGTGGGAGCGGAGTCGTCCTTGTCATTAGCATGAGCATAGGTGACGGAGCCATTGTCTTCAGTGTTGAAGATGGACTTGGCAACATAGGCTATAGCTAGAGCCAGACTTGCAATGCCATAGTCGGACTCCTCCTCAGACTCCACCTCCGCCTCCTCAGAAGCAGACTCCTCCTCTGAATCCATCTCCTTTCCAACAAAAGCACGAGCCTTGCAAGATGAGCTCTTCTTGTGTGATGAAGACTTGGAAGAAGACTCTGAGGTTTATTCTTCTTCTTGTCATCAGAATCATATTCCTTGCTCTTCTTCTTCTTGTTGTTTTTATTGTCCCACTGCGGACACTTAGAGATGTAGTGACCAGGTTTCTTGCACTTATGGCATGTTCTCTTCTTGTGGTCATGAGTAGAAGCTTCATCATTTCTTGAGCTGGATCGTGAAGACTTTATGAAGCCTTTCTTCTTGGTGAATTTCTGGAACTTCTTCACAAGCATAGCAAGCTCCTTTCCAATGTCATCAGGATCACCAGAACTGCAGTCAGATTCTTCTTTAGATGAGGAAACAGACTTCGCCTTCAAAGCGCGAGTTCGGCCATAGTTGGGACCATAGATATCTCTTTTCTTAGATAGTTGAAACTCATGTGTGTTGAGCCTCTCAAGTATGTCAGACGGATCGAGTATCTTGAAGTTAGGGCGTTCTTGAATCATCAGGGCTAGGGTGTCAAACAAGCTGTCAAGTGATCTCAGGAGTGTCTTGATGATTTCATGCTTGGTGATCTCAGTGGCGCCGAGAGCATGAAGCTCATTTGTGATGTTAGTGAGGCAATCAAATGTGAGCAGAACATTCTCATTGTTGTTTCTCTTGATAGTCTGATCGTCGGTATCTCAATACCTAGTTCAATCTCATTACCGGCAAGTCTCTTTACTCATTATGTAATGCATCATCCTGCAACTAACTCATTAGTCACAATGCTTGCAAGGCTTATAGTGATGTGCATTACCAAGAGGGCCCAGAGATACCTCTCCGACAATCGGAGTGACAAATCCTAATCTCGATCTATGCCAACTCAACAAGCACCATCAGAGACAACTGTAGAGCACCTTTATAATCACCCAGTTACGTTGTGACGTTTGGTAGCACACAAAGTGTTCCTCCGGTACTCGGGAGTTGCATAATCTCATAGTCATAGGAACATGTATAAGTGATGGAGAAAGCAATAGCAACAAACTAAACTATCATCGTGCTAAGCGAACGGATGGGTCAAGTCAATCACATCATTCACTAATGATGTGATCCCGTTAATCAAATGACAACTCATGTCTATGGTTAGGAAACATAACCATCGTTGATTCAACGAGCTAGTCAAGTAGAGGAATACTAGTGACATTTTGTTTGTCTATGTATTCACACATGTACTAAGTTTCTGATTAATACAATTCTAGCATGAATAATAAACATTTATCATGATATGAGGAAATATAAATAACAACTTTATTATTGCCTCTAGGGCATATTTCCTTCACTACGTCCTGCTTGATTGATCTTGATGAATATGAGTATTACAAGAGTTGATCTACCATGAGATCCTAATGGCTAAACCCTAGAAGTCTAGCATGTATGACTATGATAATGAATCCCCCCTCCGGACTAAGTGCTCCGGTTTATATAGACACCGGGAGGATCTAGGGTTACATGAGGTCGGTTACAAAGAAAAGTATCTACATATTTGGTCGCCAAGCTTGCCTTCCAGGCCAATGTGAGTCCTATCCGGACACAGATGCAGTCTTCGGTCTTCGCGTCTTCAGAGCCCATCAGTCCGGCCCATGACTAACAGGCCGGACGCCCGAGAACCCCTTAGTCCAGGACTCCCTCAGTAACAAATGGCAAAAGACCAACCTCCCTGAAACAGTCAAGGGCTTCTTCGAGACAGGGCAGCCCTGCAATCGCTTCACAATCAAGGCTTGTGTGGAAAGATTCGCCCCTGATTGTATAGAATACAAGAGTAGTAGCTGCACTGCTGATAGCTCCAGAATCGATCGGATGAGATCTTTGGCTTCGAGTAGGGATTCTTGGCGCTATCAAAGAAGGTATTGTGTGCCCTGAAGCTATTCACATTGAATGATCCTGGGGATGTGCCAACACCTGGAAGTCTTGGCAGCCTGGGCTTTGGCTTCTGAACTTGTGGCCTCTGCTCCACATGATAGTCATACTGAGGTCCGGGAGTAGTGGGAGGCACCATGATGAGCCATCGAACCGTGACAAGTTCACCACGATTATAGGCCTGTTCAATGGTGTGAGGCCTAGGAGGTGGAATAGTGGCTTCAACATTCACAGTGGCTTCAGGTTGTACTTGAGCTTCAGGCACCACATTAGCTTCAGGTTCCATTGAAAGTGCTAGTTATCGACTTGAGGGGGGTAAATAGGCGATTTTTATGGAAGTCTTCAAAACATGGAAGTTTCAAAGGCAAATGATAGAAATGAACCTATTAACATGTTGGAAATATGCCCTAGAGGCAATAATAAATTGATTATTATTATATTTCCTTGTTCATGATAATCGTTTATTATCCATGCTAGAATTGTATTGATGGGAAACTCAGATACATGTGTGGATACATAGACAACACCATGTCCCTAGTAAGCCTCTAGTTGACTAGCTCGTTGATCAATAGATGGTTACGGTTTCCTGACCATGGACATTGGATGTCATTGATAATGGGATCACATCATTATAAGAATGATGTGATGGACAAGACCCAATCCTAAGCATAGCACAAGATCGTGTAGTTCGCATGCTAAAGCTTTTCTAATGTCAAGTATCATTTCCTTAGACCATGAGATTGTGCAACTCCCGAATACCGTGGGAATACTTTGGGTGTGCCAAACGTCACAACGTAACTGGGTGGCTATAAAGGTGCACTACGGGTATCTCCGAAAGTGTCTGTTGGGTTGGCACGAATCGAGACTAGGATTTGTCACTCCGTGTGACGGAGAGGTATCTCTGGGCCCACTCGGTAGGACATCATCATAATGTGCACAATGTGATCAAGGAGTTGATCACGGGATGATGTGTTACGGAATGAGTAAAGAGACTTGCCGGTAACGAGATTGAACAAGGTATCGGGATACCGACGATCGAATCTCGGGCAAGTATCATACCGCTAGACAAAGGGAATTGTATACGGGATTGATCGAATTCTCGACATCGTGGTTCATCCGATGAGATCGTCATGGAACATGTGGGAACCAACATGGGTATCTAGATCCCGCTGTTGGTTATTGACCGGAGAACGTCTCGGTCATGTCTGCATGGTTCCCGAACCCGTAGGGTCTACACACTTAAGGTTCGATGACGCTAGGGTTATAGGGAATAGATATACGTGGTTACCGCATGTTGTTCGGAGTCCCGGATGAGATCCCGGACGTCACGAGGAGTTCCAGAATGGTCCGGAGGTAAAGATTTATATATGGGAAGTCCTGTTTTGGTCGCCGGAAAAGTTTCGGGGTTTATCGGTAACGTACCGGGACCACTGGGAGGGTCCCGGGGGTCCACCAAGTGGGGCCACTAGCCCCGGAGGGCTGCATGGGCCAAGTGTGGGAGGGGACCAGCCCCAGGTGGGCTGGTGCGCCCCCCACCAAGGCCCAAGGCGCAAGGGAGAGTGGAAGGGGGCAAACCCTAGGCTCAGATGGGCCTAAGGCCCACCTAGTGGTGCGTCCCCCTCTCTCCCCCCTTGGCCGCCCCCCTAGATGGGATCTAGGCTGGCTGCCACCCCTAGGGGTGGAAACCTAGGTGGGGGCGCAGCCCCTCCCCTCCCCCTATATATACTTGAGGTTTTGGGCTGCCATACACACGAGTTCCTCTCCTTCTTGGCGCAGCCCTACCCCTCTCCCTCCTCGTCTCTTGCGGTGCTTGGCGAAGCCCTGCTGGAGTACCACGCTCCTCCACCACCACCACGCCGTTGTGCTGCTGCTGGATGGAGTCTTCCTCAACCTCTCCCTCTCTCCTTGCTGGATCAAGGCATGGGAGACGTCACCGGGCTGTACGTGTGTTGAACGCGGAGGTGCCGTCCGTTCGGCACTAGGATCTCCGGTGATTTGGATCACGACGAGTACGACTCCTTCAACCCAGTTCTCTTGAACGCTTCCGCTTAGCGATCTACAAGGGTATGTAGATGCACTCTCCTTCTCCTCGTTGCTGGTTTCTCCATAGATAGATCTTGGTGACACGTAGGAAAATTTTGAATTTCTGCTACGTTCCCCAACAGTGGCATCATGAGCTAGGTCTATTGCGTAGATTCTATGCATGAGTAGAACACAAAGTAGTTGTGTGCGCTGATTTTGTTCAATATGCTTACCGTTACTAGTCCAATCTTGTTTCGACGGTATTGTCAGATGAAGTGGCCCGGACCGACCTTACACGTACTCTTACGTGAGACTGGTTCCACCGACTGACATGCACTAGTTGCATAAGGTGGCTAGCGGGTGTCTGTCTCTCCCACTTTAGTCGGAACGGATTCGATGAAAAGGGTCCTTATGAAGGGTAAATAGCAATTGTCATATCACGTTGTGGTTTTGCGAAGGTAAGAAACGTTCTTGCTAGAAACCCATAGCAGCCACGTAAAACATGCAAACAACAATTAGAGGACGTCTAACTTGTTTTTGCAGGGTATGCTATGTGATGTGATATGGCCAAGAAGAATGTGATGAATGATATGTGATGTATGAGATTGATCATGTTCTTGTAATAGGAATCACGACTTGCATGTCGATGAGTATGACAACCGGCAGGAGCCATAGGAGTTGTCTTTATTTATTGTATGACCTGTGTGTCATTGAACAACGCCATGTAATTACTTTACTTTATTGCTAACCGGTAGCCATAGTAGTAGAAGTAATAAGTTGGCGAGACAACTTCATGGAGACACAATGATGGAGATCATGATGATGGAGATCATGGTGTCATACCAGTGACGATGATGATCATGGAGCCCCGAAGATGGAGATCAAAAGGAGCAATATGATATTGGCCATATCATGTCACTGTTTGATTGCATGTGATGTTTATCATGTTTTTGCATCTTATTTGCTTAGAAAGACGGTAGTAAATAAGATGATCCCTCATTAAAATTTCAAGAAAGTGTTCCCCCTAACTGTGCACCGTTGCAAAGGTTCGTTGTTTCGAAGCACCATGTGATGATCGGGTGTGATAGATTCTAACATTCAAATACAACGGGTGTTGACGAGCCTAGCATGTACAGACATGGCCTCGGGACACATGCGAAACACTTAGGTTGACTTGACAAGCCTAGCATGTATAGACATGGCCTCGGAACACGGAGGACCGACAGGTCGAGCATGAGTCGTATGGTAGATATGATCAACATGAAGATGTTCACCGAGGTTGACTAGTCCGTCTCACGTGATGATCGGACACGGCCTAGTTGACTCGGATCATGTAATCACTTAGATGACTAGAGGGATGTCTATCTGAGTGGGAGTTCATAAGATGAACTAAATTATCCTGAACATAGTCAAAAGGTCTTCGCAAATTATGTCATAGCTCGCGCTTTAGTTCTACTGTTTAGATATGTTCCTAGAGAAAATTTAGTTGAAAGTTGATAGTAGCAATTATGCAGACTAGGTCCGTAAACTGAGGATTGTCCTCATTGCTTTATAGAAGGCTTATGTCCTTAATGCACCGCTCAGTGTGCTGAACCTCGAACGTCGTCTGTGGATGTTGCGAACATCTGACATACACATTTTGATAACTACGTGATAGTTCAGTTAAACGGTTTAGAGTTGAGGCACCGAAGACGTTTTGAAACGTCACGAAACATATGAAATGTTTCGAGGGCTGAAATTGGGATTTCAGGCTCGTGCCCACGTCAAGAGGTATAAGACCTCCGACGATTTTCTTAGCCTGCAAACTAAGGAAGAAAAGCTCAATTGTTGAGCTTGTGCTCAGATTGTCTGAGTACAACAATCATTTGAATCGAGTGGGAGTTGATCTTCTAGATGAGATGGTGATGTTTCTCCGAAGTCATTACCACCAAGCTGCTAGAGCTTCGTGATGAACTATAATATATCGGGGACATATGTGATGATCCTTGAGATATTCGCAATGTTTGACACCACAAAGATAGAAATCAAGAAGTAGCATCAATTGTTGATGGTTGGTGAAACCACTAATTTCAAGAAGGGCAAGGGCAAGGGATACTTCATGAAACGGCAAATCAGCTGCTGCTCTAGTGAAGAAACCCAAGGTTGAAACCAAACCCGAGACTAAGTGCTTCTGTAATAAGGGGAACAGCCACTGGAGCAGAATTACCCTAGATACTTGGTAGATGAGAAGGCTGGCAAGGTCGATAGAAGTATATTGGATATACATTATGTTAATGTGTACTTTACTAGTACTCCTAGTAGCACCAGGGTATTAGATACCGGTTCGGTTGCTAAGTGTTAGTAACTCAAAATAAAAGCTACGGAATAAACGGAGACTAGCTAAAGGTGAGATGACGATATGTGTTGGAAGTATTTCCAAGGTTGATCAAATATCGTACGCTCCCTCTACCATCAAGATTGGTGTTTGCGTTGAGCATAGACATGATTGGATTATGTCTATCGCAATACGGTTATTCATTTAAGGAGAATAATGGTTACTCTGTTTATTTGAATAATGCCTTTAATGGTCTTGCACCTAAAATGAATGGTTTATTGAATCTCGATCGTAGTGATACACATGTTCATGCCAAAAAGATATAAGATAGTAATGATAGTACCACCTACTTGTGGCACTGCCACGTAAGTCATATCGGTATAAAATGCATGAAGAAGCTCCATGTTGATGGATCTTTGGGCTCACTTGTTTTGAAAAGTTTGAGACATGCGAACCATGTCTATTGGTGTATATGCATGAAGAAACTCCATGCAAATGGACCGTTTGGACTCACCTGATTTTGAATCACTTGAGACATGCAAATCATACCACATGGGCAAGATGACTGAAAGCCTCGTTTTCAGTAAAATGGAACTAGAAAGCAACTTGTTGGAAGTAATAAATTTTGATGTGTGCAGTCCAATGAGTGCTGAGGCGTGTAGTGGATATCGTTATGTTCTTACTTCACAGATGATTTGAGTAGATGTTGAGTATATTTACTTGATGAATCACGAGTCTGAATTATTGAAAGGTTCAAGTAATTTCAGGGTGAAGTTGAAAGATCGTCGTGACAAGAGGATAAAATATCTATGATATGATCATAGAGATGAATATCTGAATTACGAGTTTCGCACAGAATTAAGACATTGTGGAAATTGTTTCACAACTAATACAGCCTGGAACACCATAGTGTGATGGTGTGTCCGAACATCATAACTGCACCCTATTGGATATGATGCATACCATGATGTCTCTTATCGAATTACCACGATAGTTTATGGGTTAGGCATTAGAGACAACCGCATTCACTTGAAATAGGGCACCACGTAATTCCGATGAGATGACACTGTATGAACTATGGTTTAGAGAAACCTAAGCTGTCATTTCTTAAAAGTTTGGGGCTGCGACGCTTATGTGAAAAAGTTTCAGGCTGATAAGCTCGAACCCAAAGCGGATAAATGCATCTTCATAGGACACCGAAAACAGTTGGGTATACCTCCTGTCTTAGATCCGAAAGCAATAAGGGATTGTTTCTAGAATCGGGTCCTTTCTCGAGGAAAAGTTTCTCTCAAAAGAATTGAGTGGGAGGATGGTGGAGACTTGATGAGGTTATTGAACCGTCTCTTCAACTAGTGTGTGGCAGGGCACAGGAAGTTGTTCCTGTGGCATCCACACCAATTGAAGTGGAAGCTTATGATATTGATCATGAGACTTCGGATCAAGTCACTCCCAAACCTCGTAGGACGACAAGGATGCGTACTACTTCAGAGTGGTACGTAATCCTGTCTTGGAAGACATGTTGCTAGACAACAATGAACCTACGAGCTATGGAGAAGCGATGGTGGGCCCAGATTCCGATAAATGGCTCGAGGCCATAAAATCCGAGAGAGGATCCATGTATGAAAACAAAGTGTAGACTTTGGCAGAACGGCTCGATGGTCGTAAGGCTGTTGAGTATAGATGGATTTTTAAAAGGAAGACGGACAATGATGGTATGTATCACCATTAAGAAAGCTCGACTTGTCGTTAAGATTTTTTTTTCGACAAGTTCAAGGAGTTGACTATGATGAGACTTTCTCACTCGTAGTGATGTTAAGAGTCTGTTGGAATTATATTAGCGATTACTGCATTATTTATGAAATCTTGCAGATAGGATGTCAAAACATTGTTTCCTCGACGATTTTCTTGAGGAAAGGTTGTATGTGATACAACCGGAAGGTTTTGTAAATCCTGAAAGATGCTAATAAGTATGCAAAGCTCCAGCAATCCTTCTAAGGACTGGAGTAAGCATCTCGGAGTTGGAATGTATGCTTTGATGAGATGATCAAAGATTTTGGGTGTATACAAAGTTTATGAGAAACTTGTATTTCCAAAGAAGTGAGTGGGAGCACTATAGAATCTCTGATGAGTATATGTTGTTGACATATTGTGGATCAGAAATGATGTAGAATTTCTGAAAAGCATATAGGGTTATTTGAAAAGTGTTTTTCAATAGAGAACCTGGATTAGGCTACTTGAACATTGAGCATCTAGATCTATGAGGATAGATCAAAAACGCTAAATGGTACTTTCAAATGAGCACATACCTTGACATGATCTTGAAGGTGTTCAAGATGGATCAGTCAAGGAAGGAGTTCTTGCCTGAGTTCTAAGGTATGAAGTTAAGACTTAAAGCTTGACCACGGCAGAAGAAAGAGAAAGGACGAGTGTCGTCCCCTATGCTTTTGTCATAGGCTCTATACGGTATGCCATGCTGAGTACCGCACCTGATGTGTGTCTTGCCACATGTCTGGCAAGAGGGTACAAAGGTGATCCAGGAGTGGATCACTAGATAGTGATCAAAATTGTCCTTGGAGTAATAGGGATATGTTTCTCGATTATGGAGGTGATAAAGAGTTCGACGTAAAGGGTTACATCGATGCAAGCTTTAACACCTATCCGAATGACTCTGAGTAGCAAACCGGATACATATAGTGGAGCAACCATTGGAATAGCTCCAAGCAGAGCGTGGAAGCAGCATTTATAATATGACCTAGAGATTTGCAAAGTACATACGGGTCTGAATGTTGCAGACCCGTTGACTAAAACCTATCTCACAAGCAAAACATGATCAAACCCAAAACTCATTGAGTCTTAATCACATGATGATGTGAACTAGTTTAGTGACACTAGTAAACTCTTTGGATGTTGGTCACATGGCGATGTGACCTGTGAGTGTTAATCACATGGTGATGTGAACTAGATTATTGACTCTAGTGCAAGTGGGAGACTGTTGGAAATATGCCCTAGAGGCAATATAAATTGATTATTATTATATTTCCTTGTTCATGATAATCGTTTATTATCCATGCTAGAATTGTATTGATGGGAAACTCACATACATGTGTGGATACATAGACAACACCATGTCCCTAGTAAGCCTCTAGTTAACTAGCTCGTTGATCAATAGATGGTTACGGTTTCCTGACCATGGACATTGGATGTCATTGATAATGGGATCACATCATTAGAATAATGATGTGATGGACAAGACCCAATCCTAAGCATAGCACAAGATCGTGTAGTTCGCATGCTAAAGCTTTTCTAATGTCAAGTATCATTTCCTTAGACCATGAGATTGTGGAACTCCCGAATACCGTGGGAATACTTTGGGTGTGCCAAACGTCACAACGTAACTGGGTGGCTATAAAGGTGCACTACGGGTATCTCCGAAAGTGTCTGTTGGGTTGGCACGAATCGAGACTGGGATTTGTCACTCCGTGTGACGGAGAGGTATCTCTGGGCCCACTTGGTAGGACATCATCATAATGTGCACAATGTGATCAAGGAGTTGATCACGGGATGATGTGTTACGGAATGAGTAAAGAGACTTGCCGGTAACGAGATTGAACAAGGTATCGGGATACCGACGATCGAATCTCGGGCAAGTATCGTACCGCTAGACAAAGGGAATTGTATACGGGATTGATCGAATTCTCGACATCATGGTTCATCCGATGAGATCATCGTGGAACATGTGGGAACCAACATGGGTATCCAGATCTCGCTGTTGGTTATTGACCGGAGAACGTCTCGGTCATGTCTGCATGGTTCCCGAACCCGTAGGGTCTACACACTTAAGGTTCGATGACGCTAGGGTTATAGGGAATAGATATACGTAGTTACCGCATGTTGTTCAGAGTCCCGGATGAGATCCCGGACGTCACGAGGAGTTCCGGAATGGTCCGGAGGTAAAGATTTATATATGGGAAGTCCTATTTTGGTCGCCGGAAAAGTTTCGGGGTTTATCGGTAACGTACCGGGACCACTGGGAGGGTCCCGGGGGTCCACCAAGTGGGGCCACCAGCCCCAGAGGGCTGCATGGGCCAAGTGTGGGAGGGGACCAGCCCCAGGTGGGATGGTGCGCCCCCCACCAAGGCCCAAGGCGCAAGAGAGAGTGGAAGGGGGCAAACCCTAGGCTCAGATGGGCCTAAGGCCCACCTAGTGGTGCGCCCCCCTCTCTCCCCCCCTTGGCCGCCCCCCCTAGATGGGATCTAGGCTGGCCGCCAGCCCTAGGGGTGGAAACCTAGGTGGGGGCGCAGCCCCTCCCCTCCCCCTATATATACTTGAGGTTTTGGGCTGCCATACACACGAGTTCCTCTCCTTCTTGGCGCAGCCCTACCCCTCTCCCTCCTCGTCTCTTGCGGTGCTTGGCGAGGCCCTACTGGAGTACCACGCTCCTCCACCACCACCACGCCGTTGTGCTGCTGCTGGATGGAGTCTTCCTCAACCTCTCCCTCTCTTCTTGCTGGATCAAGGCATGGGAGACGTCACCGGGCTGTACATGTGTTGAACGCGGAGGTGCCGTCCGTTCGGCACTAGGATCTCCGGTGATTTGGATCACGATGAGTACGACTCCTTCAACCCCGTTCTCTTGAACGCTTCTGCTTAGCGATCTACAAGGGTATGTAGATGCACTCTCCTTCTCCTCGTTGCTGGTTTCTCCATAGATAGATCTTGGTGACACGTAGGAAAAATTTGAATTTCTGCTACGTTCCCCAACATAACATGCAGCGGAAGGTAGACTACACTAGGCAAGCCATAGTCAAGTATTCAATGAAGTGAAAGCATGAAGACTAATAGCAGCTAGGTAGTGATGATCAGGATGGAAGATAGTATGAAGCCAAACAACAATAGAAGTCACATAGTGAAGTCAAACAACAATAGAAGTCACACAGTGAAGTCAAACAGGTAACACAGGCAGGCAATGACTTCAAGAAGACAAATTGTAAATAAAGAGAGGGAGAAGATAGAATCAGTCGCTTGGTGAGGACAAGGATTTGTTGGACTAGTTCCAGTTGCTGTGACAACTGTACGTATGGTTAGGGAGGCTGAGATTTAACTCAGAAGACTGTGTCTTCACCTTATTCCCCTTGAGCTAAGGACACCCAGCCCTCGCCCAATCACTCTAGTAAGTCTTCAAGGTAGACTTCCAAACCTTCATAGACTTCATTCACCAGCAATCCATAATGACTCTTGGATGCTCAGAACGCGGCGCCTAACTGGCTGGAGGATTCACAGTCCTGAAGTGTAACAAGTCTTCAGATCATGCGGACAGAAAAACTTCAGTGAAGCCAAACACTCTTTGGGCTCTGGGTGTTTTGGGCTTTGTCCTCGCAAGGATCTCTCTCTCTCAAATGCTTTGGAGGTGGGTTGATCTCAAACGACAAAAGCCGTGCACTAACTCTAAGCAGCCACTAATTTATGGCTATTTATAGCCACTAGGCAACCCGACCTAATTTGTCTGAAATGACCCTGGGTCACTAAGGAACTGACATGTGTTCCAACGGTCAGATTTAAAACACACGCGACAGCTTGACTTGCGCTATAAGTAAAGTTGACTCATCCAGCTCTAGATAAGATTTGCTCTCATTGTCTTCGCTTGAAGACATAGGATTTGGTTGAGCATCACTTTAGTCACTCTGACTTTGTTCACTTCGACCCCACTTAACAATACGGTGGTTCCTATGACTCAACAAAGAAGAAAATGAAACTACGAAACAACTATGTCTTCGCGCTCCAAAGACTTCATGCGATGTCTTCTCATGTCATAGGGCTTGTTCTGAAGTCCTCCAGCTTCCAACTCCACAAATTCCAAACTCAGAGTTGGGCCGAACATTTTAGCTCCTAGAAGTGGAATCTGAGAAGCTGAGGTATCCCCTAGTGCAAAAATGTGAAGCTGGGAAAGCCCAGCTCCACCAAACTAAGAAGCTAGGAGTTCGTCATATTTACAGAAACTTGCCACCGCCAAAGAAAACGGTTCGTCCTCGTCCCCTTCGAAACAAACTACACGAGTGGCTCCCCCTAGAATCGATACATCAATCCCTCTCTCGTACACAAGCTGGCCGACCTGGGCTGGTCTAGCCGGCCCATTATGGCGCTCAAACAGGCCAGCGATGCTGCCAGCCCGTGATGGCGAGACAAGAAGCCGGCGATGCTACCGAATGCGTTCTTGTTGCTGCGTGGAGTTGGAAGCTGCAATGAGAAGCTAGATTTGAGGAGTTTGTGGAGTTGGGAGGACATCAGAACAAGCCCATAGTCTTCAATGTGAATATCTTCACATACCACCATTATGTTTAATGTCTTCACACATTTTTAGGGTCATCTCCGGTAGGTAAACCGAATCAATGAGGGACTACTACCTGTGTTATCCTGCAATTCTCACAAACACATTAGTCCCTCAACCAGGTTTGTCGTCAATACTCCAAAACCAACTAGGGGTGGAACTAGATGCACTTACCATTAGCTTTAGGTTCCACATTGACTTCAGGCGCCACATTGTCTTCAGCCATGACAGTGTCATTAGCTTCAACATCATTGTTTGTGGCAGCCTCAGAAGTTTCAACCTCCCTCTGTTCAATAACTGGAGGGTCGGGCACAGACTCATTCTCCTCGAGAATGACTTTGTTAGTAGCAGGGGGTGTAGCAACTCTTTCTTTTTCTCTTGGTTCTTCATTTTCTTCATCGACTGATGCAGCCGGAATGTCTTCAGCAGAGTTAGCTTCAGACTCGGAGACATTCACAGTGGGGATGGCTTCAGGAAACACTTGACGTGCTACTGAGCTTTGTTGCACTTCCCCTTCTGGAATGCTTGACATGGTGACCTGTGGTCTGGGGCCTTTGCGATGCCTGTGAAAAGCGGGAGACTCCTGTGGTGACGGAGAGGCATGTACCATGTAGCTATCATCATCAAGCACCGGAGTGGTGACTTGAGGTGTTGGAGTTCTGGGTGTGTCTTCATGAATGGGGGTGTCTTGTTGAGGGCGATCGGCCCACGAATCATCCTGAGTGATTGGCGTTAGGGGACGACCAATACTGATGAGTTCGCTGTTTGTAAGAATAGGGGCGATGATACCACTTGATGCTCAAGTTGAGGAAGGACTTCATCATCTTCTACATTGTATTCACGACCAATGTCTTCAGCTGTGGTGGGATCAATAGCTGGAACTTCTTCATTCTCAGGAGCCTCTGTGAAAGCAGGCTAGTGGATCACTAGGTGATGTTCTTGGCTCGTGGAGGCTGGACGGGTAACAGAAATGGGCTCAACAACAAGGGGCTCAGAGGCCGCATCACGCTCTTTCCTTGAAGACTTTGTCTTCAACTTCTTCTTCGATAGTGCATCATCAGAAGTGTTCTTGTGCTTGCGCTTCCTAGCATCAGCTTCAGTTGCCCTTGTCTTCTTCAGTTCTGAAGCTGCTGAGGGGACCTTAGGCTTCGAGCCTGTCATGCTGGCAGGGAAGACAATGCGAGGTTCTTCCTGCCTTGGTGCTTCAGTTCGGGCCACAACAAACTTCTTTATTGGCTTGGCAGCCATTCTTGGGTCGATGCCAGGACACCCAAGAGCCTTGCGCTTCTCAGCCTCATTGTGTGCTTGAACACATTTCTGCGCAAAGTACTTCATGCGCTCTCTTGAACCTTTTGTTTCTTCACGCTTCTTGTGAACCTGTTCCTTGAGCTCATGCAACATCTTCTTGAAGATCTGAACATCTCCCACGCTGAGCTTGGCCATGTTCTTCTTGAGGTGAGCCTTCTCATAATCAATTTTGTTCTTGAGCTCGACTATCTTCTGAGCCACGACCAGCTCATTGGTAATAGCTTCGTGAAATGTGATGCTGATGTCCACCGGCAGCTGAAGATCATCAATACTGATGGTCTAATCATCAAACCACTCATCAATGAAGTTGTTAAGTATATCAACATCAAAGAGGGGCATATCGTTGAAGATCTCCGCCTCTTGCTTGCTCTTGACGAGTTGCTCAAGTGTGTCATCACCAAGATCTTCGTCACTTGACAGATCAATGGTGTCTTCTCCGTTCCTGAGAACGCAGCTGGAGTCAGTTCATGGCCAGAAATCTTCTTGAGCTTCATGGATTTCTTGGTCTTCTCGGCCTTCTTGGAGACATGAGACAAGTCTTCGGACTGCACACTGGCTTCAGGAGGTGCACTGGCCAATGGCTTCACACGCAAAGCTTTTGGTGAGGCAGAGGTCTTTGAAGCCTTTGATTTCTTCTTCTTATGCGGCTTTGGTGGAGCTGGCGCTTCTTCAGAGTCTGCGTCATCAGCAGCGTGCTCCACCGTAGCCCCCTATACAACTATATGAGAGAGAAGGCCATCAAAGTTGTAGAAGGGGTCGATGACATTTGGATTGGCATCGTGTGTGCCATCAGCCCTTGGAGTAGATGGGCCAGGGTTGAAGTTGAGGCCAAACTCCTTCTTGTTTTTGACAGCGGACACCTTTGCAAACTGATAATTGCACTTGAAAAGATTGTCTTCGCGACACCATATCATTGATGATGGGTTGGCATTCTCTAGCTTCGGTCCTCGCACCATGAATGGGTAGAAGCCTTGAGCAATGGCTTCAGACTTGGACTTGGGCTGCAGATTTCTGTATAGAATATCTCCCCAGGGGCCCTTGATGGCGTTCTTTTCAGCATATTCAGCAGTCACAAATCTGTACATGAACCATTCTTCCGCCCAATATCTTTGAATCCATTGGATTCGGGTCTTGCACTGGTTGTAGCTTTCCTTAGGATCTGACTTGTACATCTCAAATAGATCTGGAGGTAAATCCTTAGCTGTATTTCCACGGCGCTGCCTGCCGCCCTTTCTAGCTAATTTCTCTATTGCCATTGTATTCAGATCGACAGGCTTCAAGACAATGAATGGCTTCCTTTTGCTGGTCAGACATGAACTGGCTTCAGGTGAGCGAATATGACACTGTAAGAACTCTACAAATGAATGCGGACTATGAGAACCAAGGGATTCTCCCACGGACATGTACCTGTGACAGCATTAGAGATGCAAGGGAAGGGGAAGAGGTCATATGCATTCTCAGAAGATTTTGAAGATAAATCAGTTTGAAGACATTGACCTCATAGCGCGAAGACATTCACTTATTTGAAGAGAGTCGGTTCCAGATTTGTACGAATCCATGAATAAGTACAAGTGAGGAATCTAACTAGTTGTGAAGCATAAGTGAATATACTTGGCATGATATGAGATGCAGATAAGGATGGATCCATATTTAGAAGTGAAGAAACCACTTTTGATTGAAGTGGATGGATCTGACGGATCTAAAAGGCAGTAAAAAGTAAGATTTAATTACTGCAGACAAACTGCTAGACAAGGTAGAGTTGGAGGCCGAGCAGTTCAATCTTCCGTGCCCTAACTTGGTGATGGAAGACACCTACGACGACGGCAGAGAGGTCGAGGTCTGCGGCCGGCGTGAGGACGGCGTCGAAGAAGTTGCGGTAGTCAAGCACTTCATCTCCGGCGTCGACGCGAGCTAGCAGAGGTGCTAGGGTTTGTGCGAGGTGGAGAGGTGGAAGAAGAGATAATGACCGCGGTGAGTTGTGTATTTATAAGGACAGGGACGACACAATGTAATTACGCAGGTGCCTCTAGCGGTTCACATCTGAAGTACACGTGGCATGCATGCAACTTATTGAAAGTTGTTCCATGTTCCCACAAACACCTGGATTGTCGGGTGGTCATTCTGACTTCTCCGGTTTTCAGAAAAATATGATATGGCATTAAAACAGATTTAAATGCTTGTCTCTTTGTCTTTTGCTGACAAGGATTCAGAGAAGACAATCATCATGTTTCAATAGAATGCATATGATATAGATAGATAGATTTTGAGGTAGAAGCACAAAAGGGGTTAGGGTTCGATCACATACACTTAGATCAAGAAAAGTTCAAATATGAAGACATAGCTATAAGTGAATGTTGTAGAGGACAGAACACAATATATATATACATATATATATATATATATATATATATATATATATATATATATATATATATATATATATATATATATATATATATATCGGACCAACTCAACATAGCAAAAATAAACCTTGAAGTCAAATCAATGTTGAAGACAAACCAAATGCGAAGACTATGCAATTATGATGCCACATGAAACACTTTAAAAGGATTTTGGTGGTGGTGTTACCCACCGTATAGGAAGTATTAGACCCAGACACGATGCACAATTATCGTGGCGCTCTGAAGTCAAATTCCGCTTTAATGTATTCACATTTAGAGTGTATGTCTTCATTGATTGAAGATATATGTTACTTTGTGTGTTGCACATCTAAGTCATCAACATGCATAAGCATTAGGATGTGTGTCCAACTATAGGACATTTGAGGATTCTAAGATATTTAGCTCACACCGCAACTTGCAAAACCATTTCTTATCCAAGGGCTTTGTGAAGATATGTGACAATTGCTCTTCAGCGTTGATGTGAATGATATCAATATCTTCCTTCATGACATGATCTCTGAGAAAATGATGACGGATCTGGATGTGCTTTGTCTTCGAGTGCTGAACTAGGTTATTGGCAATCTTGATGGCGCTTTCATTGTCGCAGTAGAGTGGCACATGCTTCAGGTGGATGCCATAGTCCTTGAGAGTTTGCTTCATCCATAGAAGCTGAGCGCAGCAAGATCCAACAGCAATGTATTCAGATTCAGCAGTATATACAGTTCTTCTTCTTTGAAGACCAACTGACAAGAGATCATCCAAGAAAGTGACATGTGCCTGATGTGGACTTGCGATCAAACTTGTCACTAGCATAATCAGCATATGAGAATCCAACTAGGTAAAACTCTGAGCCCTTTGGATACCATAATCCTAGTGTTGGAGTGTAAGCCAAATATCGAAGAGTTCGCTTCACAGCTAAGTGATGTGACTCCTTTGGTGCCGCTTGGAATCAGGCACACATGCAAACGCTAAGCATTATATCTAGCCTAGATGCACATAAAAAGAGTAAAGAACCAATCATGGAGCGGTATACCTTTTGATCGAACTCTTTACCATTGTCGTCGGGGCCCAGATGACTTTTGGTTGGCATTGGCGTCGTGTATCCTTTGCAGTCTTGCATTCCGAACTTCTTCAGGCAATCTTTGAGGTATTTCTATTGAGATATGAATATGTCGTTGCTTTGCTGGCGGATTTGAAGACCTATGAAGAATTTCAGCTCACGCATCATGGACATCTGATATTGCTCTTGCATCATGTGTCCAAACTCATCACTGTATTTCTTGTTAGTGCAGCCAAAGATAATGTCATCGACATAGATTTGGCAGACAAACAATTCTCCATCATATGTCTTTGTGGAGAGTGTGGGATCCAGGGAACCAGGTTTGAAGCCTTTGCTCTTCAGGAAGTCTTTGAGTGTGTCATACCAAGCACGAGGGGCTTGTTTGATGCCATACAGTGCCTTGTTGAGCTTGTATACCATGTTAGGATGTTTTGGATCTTCAAAGCCAGGTGGTTGTGCAACATACACTTTTTCTTCAATCTTGCCAATGAGAAAAGAACTCTTCACATCCATTTGGTACAGAAGGATGTCATGATGGTTGGAATAGGCTAGCAGTATGTGAATGGCTTCAAGCCTAGCCACATGAGCAAAGGTTTCATCAAAGTCAATTCCTTCTACTTGAGTGTAACCTTAAGCAACGAGACGAGCCTTGTTTCTGGCAACTTGACCATGCTCATCTTGTTTGTTGCGGTAGATCCATTTGGTGCCAATGATATTGTGCTTGCGAGGAACAGGACACTTATCCAATTCCCACACGTTGTTTAGCTCGAACTGTTGAAGCTCTTCTTGCATAGCTTGAATCCATTCAGGTTCCATGAAGGCTTCAACAACTTTCTTGGCTTCAGATATAGATACAAATGCAAAGTGCCCACAAAAATTTGCTAGTTGTGTTGCTCTTGAATGAGTGAGTGGACCAGGTGCATTGATGCTATCAATTATCTTCTCAATCTGCACTTCATTTGCGATCATTTTCTTCATCATCAGTATTGACTTCGGGCTGAGCAGTGTCTTCGGGTTGATTAGGTGCAGAAATGATGAGTTCTTCTTCAGCCTGAGCGTTTGAAGGTATGAATTCTCCAGTACCCATAAGCTTGATGGATTCACTTGGTGAGACTTTATCTAGCACATTTGGTAGGTGCTCTCTTTGTGAGCCGTTAGTTTCATCGAACTGCACATCCACAGTTTCAACCACTTTATAGTGAAAGAGGTTTAAGAATCTGTAGGAGTGCGAATCCTTTCCATACTCAAGCATAAAACCTTCATGTGCTTTCGGTGCAAATTTTGAAGTGTGATGCGGACCCTTGATCCAGCACCTAGCACCAAATACTCTGAAGTAGCTGACGTTTGGCTTCTTCCCAGTTAGTAGCTCATATGAGGTCTTCTTTAGAAGCTTGTGAAGATAAACATGGTTGATGACGTGGCATGCAGTATCAATGGCTTCAAGCCAGAGATTCCTTGGAGTCTTGTACTCATCAAGCATCGTCTGAGCCATCTCAATGAGGGTTCTGTTCTTGCGCTCCACGATGCCATTCTGTGGAGGTGTGTATGGAGCAGAGAACTCATGGGTGATGCCCAATGTGTCATGATAAGTATCGATGCTGGTGTTCTTGAACTCTGTGCCGTCTCACTTCTGATGTGCTTGATCTTGATGCCATAGTTTGTCATGGCACGATTGGCGAATCGTCTGAAGACATCCTGCACTTCATTCTTGTAGAGGATTATATTCACCCATGTATATCTTGAGTAATCATCAACAATGACGAAACCATAGAGGCAAGCAGTGGTAGTATGATTAGAGTAGTGAGTAGGGCCAAATAAGTCCATGTGAAGCAGCTCGAAGGGACGAGATGTCGTCACATGATTGTCTTCGAGGGATGCTTGGCCCTTGTCATCTTTCCAGCTTCGCAAGCACCACACAGATGATCCTTCTTGAAATTGACGCCCTCGATGCCTACGACATGTTTCTTCTTCGCGAGTGTGTACAAGTTCCTCATGCCAGCATGCCTAGCTTCCGATGCTAGAGCCAGCACTCTGAAGCTTTTACTAGAAGACATACGGCCAACTGTGGTCCTGCTGAGAAATCTACCATGTACAGATCATATTTTCGGTACCCTTCAAAGACTAGAGATTTTTCAGATTCCATAAGAACAAGGCAACGATATTTTCCAAATATTGCAATCATGTTCAAGTCATAAAGCATTGAGACAGACATTAAGTTGAAACCAAGGGATTCAACAAGCATTACTTTATCCATGTGCTGATCCTTTGAGATTGCAACTCTACCTAGACCCAATACCTTGCTTTTACTAGTGTCAGCAAATGTGATGTGACTTTTGTCAGATGGACGTAAGGTTGATTCCATGAGAAGACTTCGATCACCAGTCATGTGGTTAGTGCATCCAATGTCCATAATCCACTCAGAAGTCTTTGGTATCGTACCCTATAGTGCAGTTAGGGGGATAGGCTTCACCAAGGGAAATTTGAAGCATAAACATTTGACGAACAAGCAGATTATCAAAGTTCAGATCATGGTTAGGGCAGATAGGATGATTCTCAAGTAATCCAGGAAAAAAATACATAGTAAGACCATTTTGGGCATTTTATATTGCGCCCCACAAGATGTTTTAGGTCCCCAGCATAATCATCAGACACCTTTGATTTCTGGCTGGAGACCTTTCCCTGCAAATTAGAGTTAATTTTTCTTAACCACCCACATCTTCAGGGGTGGCTTAGAAGCAATGAGTCTAAGTGCAACATCTGAGAACTTTGGCTTTGGAGCCATAGCAAATAGCCTTATAGCGGTGAATAATACTCATAAGAATAATCAGAATAGTTCTTAGTCTTATTATCATAGCGGTTTGATAAAACACACTCATATTCATAAGTCTGAGTATGGTTTCCCTGCAAAACATTGGCGTTAGGGTGCCTTTGGTGAGTCCTTTGTCTATATGAAACCTTTGGACCATTTGAAGCCTTTGGTCTGGGGTTTGTCTTCTTCCCAGGTGGTGTCATGATGACATTCACCTGAAGATTCTCAAGACAACTCTTGGGCACCCAGATCTTCTTTAAAGGTGGTCCATTCCTATAGTTAGTACCAATATACCTGGCAAACACTTCACCATTCTGATTCTTCGACAGTTTATAGGTTGCATCGAAGGATTCATCAATGATAATAGGTTTAGCACAAGTGAAGCCAGGTAAGGTAGATGGATCCACTGAAGGTCCCTTTGCAGAAACCCATGTGGTTTTGGGGTACTACTCAGGCTCCTAATAGGAACCAACAACATTCATTTTCCTCTCGAACCCAACACCCTCTTTCCTAGGGTTTCGGTTCAGAATCTGTTTCTTGAGGACATCGCACAATGCTTGATGCACTTTGAGGCTTTTGTACATCCCTGTTTCAAGCAATGTCTTCAACCTAGCATTCTCATCAGCAATAGTATTGGTATCCTCAGAAGAGGGGTTAGTTTTCACATTAGCGGTTGAAGACATAACAACAGTAGAAACAGTAGAACATACAACAACAGAAGCAACATTATCATGCTCAAGACAGTTTATACATGGTGGCTCAAAGTCTTCCTGAGTGGAACTGATATGTTGAGAATCGAGTGACTCATTCTCCTTCTGAAGATCTTCATGAGACGATCTAAAGTTCTCAAGCTCTTGCTTCCTTTGAAGATAATCGTAGGAGAGCTTTTCATGCGTAGTTGAGAGCGTTTCATGATGATTTTCAAGTTCTTCGTCCTTAACGTGAAGATTTTTAATGTCTTCAATTAAGGACTGAGTTCGAGTCATTTCCGTGTCCAACAGGTCATCGCTTTTGTCTAGCAACTTTTGAATATGTTCCATAGCATTTTGTTGTTCTGTTGCAATTTTAGGAAGTGTTTTGTAGCTAGGTTTAGATTCACATTCAGAGTCATATTCACTTGAAGTTTGAAAGTAAGCATCGCGTGAGTTTACCTTGGCACCACGTGCCATGAAGTAGTATGTGGGAGCAGAGTCATCCTCATTATTAGCATCAGTGTTGGTGATGAAGCCATTGTCTTCAGTGTTGAAGATGGTCTTGGTGACATACACTGAAGCTAAAGCCAGGCTTGCCACGCCTGAATTAGATTCCTCTTCAGACTCCACCTCTGCCTCCTCAGATGCAGACTCCTCCTCTGAATCCATCTCCTTGCCAACAAATGCATGAGCCTTGCTGGATGATCTCTTCCTGTGTGATGAAGACTTTGACAAAGACTTGGAAGAAGACTTTGAGGATTTCTTCTTCTTCGTGTCATCAGAATCATATTCCTTGCTCTTATTCTTCTTGTTGTTGTTCTCATTATCCCACTGAGGACACTCAGAGATATAGTGACCAGGTTTCTTGCACTTGTGGCATGTTCTCTTTTTGTAGTCACGTGAGGAAGCTTCATCATTTCTTGAGTTGGATCTTGAGGACTTTCTGAAGTCTTTCTTATAGGTGAACCTCTAGAACTTCTTCACAAGCATAGCAAGCTCCTTTCCAATGTCTTCAGGATACTCAGAACTACAGTCAGATTCTTCTTCAGATGAGGACACAACCTTTGCCTTCAAAGCGTGAGTTCGGCCATAGTTGGGACCATAGATATCTCTTTTCCCAGATTGCTGGAACTCATGTGTGTTGAGCCTCTCAAGTATGTCAGACGGATCGAGAGTATTGAACTCGGGGTGTTCTTGAATCATCAGGACCAGGGTGTCGAATGAGTTGTCATGCCATCTCAGAAGTGTCTTGACGATTTCGTGCTTGGTGATCTCTATGGCGCCGAGTGCGTGAAGCTCATTTGTGATATTAGTGAGGCAATCAAATGTGAGCTAGACATTCTCATTGTCATTTCTCTTGAAGCAGTTGAAGAGGTTGCGAAGAACACTGATTCTTGAGTCTCTCTGGGTTGAGACGCCTTCGTTGACCTTGGAGAGCTAGTCCCAGACTAGCTTTGCAGTTTCTAGAGCACTCACACGACCATACTGTCCTTTGGTCAGATGACCACAAATGATGTTCTTGGCAGTCGAGTCCAGTTGAATGAACCTCTTGACATCAGCGGCTATGACACCTTCACCGACCTTGGGACCGCCGTTCTTGATGACATACCAGAGGTCGACATCAATGGCTTCAAGATGCATGCACATCTTATTCTTCCAGTAGGGGGTAATCAGTGCCATTGAAGATAGGGCACGCAGCAGAGACTTTGATTATCCCTGCAGTCGACATAGCTAAAACTCCAGGTGGTTAAACCGAATCACACAGAACAAGGGAGCGCCTTGCTCTGATACCAATTGAAAGTGCTAGTTATCGACTGGAGAGGGGGGGTGAATAGGCGATTTTTATGTAAGTCTTCAAAACATGGGGGCTTTGAAGACAAACGATAGAAATGAACCTATTGATATTAGGTAGACTACACTAGATAAGCCATAGTCAAGTAAGAAATGAAGTGAAAGCACGAAGACTATCAACAACTAGGTAGTATGGATCGGGATGGAAGATAGTATGAAGCCAAACAACAACAATCTTCACACAATGAAGTCAATCAGATCATGCAAGCAGGCAATTACTTCACAAACACACCGTAAAGTAAAGAGATGAGAAGGATAGAACCAGTTGTTTGGAGAGGACACGAATTTGGTAGATCAGTTCCAGTTGTTGTGACAACTGTACGTCTGGTTAGGGAGGCTGACATTCAACTCAGAAGACAACGTCTTCACCTTATTCCCCTTGACCTAAGGACACACAGTCCTCGCCCAATCACTTTGGTAAGTCTTCAAGGTAGACTTCCAAACCTTCACAGACTTCGTTCACCGGCGATCCATAATGACTCTTGGATGCTCAGAATGTGACGCCTAACCGGCTGGAGGATTCACAATCCTCAAGTGTAACAAGTCTTCAGATCACGCAGACAGAAAGATTTCAGTGATGCCTAACACTCTTTGGCTCTAGGTGTTTTGGGCTTTATCCTTGCAAGGATCTCCCTCTCAAATGCTTCGGAGGTGGGTTGCTCTCAAACGACAAAAGCCGTGCACTAACCCTGAGAAGCCACCAATTTATGGTGTAGGGGGTGGGCTATTTATAGCCAGGAGGCAACCCGGCCTGATTTGTCCGAAATGACCCTGGGTCACTAAGGAACTGACACGTGTCTAACGGTCAGATTTCAAACACACGCAACAGCTTGACTTGGGCTACAAGTAAAGCTGACTTATCCATCTCTAGATAAGATTTTCTCTCATTGTCTTCGCTCGAAGACATATGATTTCGTTGAGCATCACATCAGTCACTCTGACTTTGTTCACTTGGACCCCACTTAACAGTACGGTGGTTCCTATGACTCAACAAAGAAGAAAAGGAAACTACGAAACAACTATGTCTTCGCACTCCATAGTCTTCATACGATGTCTTCTCATGTCATAGTCTTCAATGTGAATCTCTTCACAGATCACCATTGTCTTCAATGTCTTCACACATTTGTAGGGGTCATCTCTTGTAGGTAAACCGAATCAATGAGGGACTACTACCTGTGTTATCCTATAATTCTCACAAACACATTAGTCCCTCAACAAAGTTTGTCGTCAATACTCCAAAACCAGCTAGGGGTGGCACTAGATGCACTTACAAAAAGCATTAGGAAAAGTAGATATGTTGGAGATGTATCAGGGCACTCTTTGAGGTTCTTTGTGTTGGGTTGAGTTTTATGAATCTGAAATTATTTGGTGTTATTTTAGTACGAACTCTTGGATAGATCGATCGGAAAGAATAGCTTTGAGGTGGTTCCGTACCCTACAAATAATTTCTTCTTATGTTCTCCCATAGATAGTAACTTTGGATTGATTCTTCATCGCGCTTTGAGGGGTGGTTATATGATCCAGTTATATTAGCATTGTTGAGAGATTGCACTAGCTAAAGTATGGACCCTAGGCCTCATTTTCAAGCATTGCAATACCGTTTTTGTGCCTATTTACTATTTGCTACCTTGCTGTTTTTATTTATTCAGATTATAAAAATATATTAATTTATACCATCCATATTACACTTTAATCACCATCTCTTAGCCGAACTAGTGCACCTATACAATTTGCCATTGTATTTGGTGTGTTGGGGACACAAGGGACTTTTTACTATTTGGTTGCACGGTTGTTTGAGAGAAACCATCTTCATCCTACGCCTCCAACAGATTGATAAACCTTAGGTCATCCACTTGAGGGAAAATTGCTACTATCCGACAAAACTCTGTGCTTGGAGGCCCAACACGTGTCTACAAGAATAAAGTTGCGTAGTAGACATCAGAGACTATCATAGATAGACTTGGGATAGTAGAGACACTAGCCCCAAGATCACACAAAGCATTGACCTTATTTAAACCAATCTCAATCTCTATAGTAGGCTCAAAAGCATCTTCTTGCTTAGCTGGTAACTTACTATAGAGCTTCTTTCTCTCATCATCTAGTTCACGTACCTTGGTTGCAGCGTGATCAATAAAGACATTATATGCCTCCTTATTAGATACCTCAGGTATGTTGGGGAACATTGCATGGAAAACAAAAAAAATTGTACGCACATGCAAGATCTATCCATGGAGATGCATAGCAACGAGAGGGGAGAGTGTGTCTACATACCCTCATAGACCGTAAGCGGAAGCGTTTAGTAACGCGGTTGATGTAGTCGAACTTCTTCGTGATGCAACCGATCGAGTACCGAACGTACGACACCTCCGCGTTCAGCATACATTCAGCTCGGTGATGTCCTCGCCTTCTTGATCCAGCAAGATGGCGAAGTAGTGGACGAGTTCCGGCAGCATGGCGGCATGGTGACGGTAGTGGTGATGCTATCTCAGCAGGGCTTCGTCTAAGCACTACGAAAATATGACCGAGGAACGAAACTATAGAGAGGGGCGCCGCACACGGCTAAGAGATTGCCGTGGGCTATGTGTGGCACCCCCTCCCACATATATATAGGTGGGGGAGAGGGGAGGTAGACAGGAGGCACCCCAAGTGGGACCGAATCCCACTTGGGGTCCTGCCCATAGCCTTGCCCCCTGCCATGTTTGTGTGCGGGAGGAAGGCAGGGGAAGGTGGCGCCCCCCTTTCCTTTCTCACATGAAGAGGGAAAGGCAGGAGGGGCCAACCCTCCCCCTTTCCTTCCCCTAGGGCTGGCGACCAGGGAGAGGGCGCGCCAGCCCCCTTGTAGGCTGGTGTGTCCCTGATACGTCCATTTTGCATCATGTTTTCTTACTATTATTTATAATATTTTTATCCATAATAATGCTTTTTGGAGTAATTCTAATGCCTTTTCTCTCATAATATGCAAGGTATACACAAAGAGGGAGAATTCCGGCAGCGGAACTTCGGCAGGAGCACTTTTGCCCTCCGGCAGAGCGATTCTGCCGGGGGAACTTCCCTTCCGGAGGGGAAATCATCATCATCATCATCATCATCATCATCACCAACAACTCTCCCATCTTGGGGAGGGCAATCTCCATCAACATCTTCAATAACACCATCATATCTCAAACCCTAGTTCATCTCTTGTGTTCAATCTTGTTACCAGAACTATAGATTGGTGCTTGTGGGAGACTAGTAGTGTTGATTACATCTTGTAGTTGATTACTATATGGTTTATTTGGTGGAGGATTATATGTTCAGATCCAACATGCTATTTAATACCCCTTTGATCTTGAGCATGTTTATCGTTTGTGAGTAGTTACTTCTGTTCTTGAGGTAACGAGAGAAATCATGTTGCAAGTAATCATGCGAACTTGATATGTGTTCGATATTTTGATAGTATGTATGTTGTGATTCCCTCAGTGGTGTCATGTGAACGTCAACTACATGACACTTCACCATATTTGGGCCTAAGGTAATGCATTGTGGAGTAACAATTATATGATGGGTTGCGAGAGTGATAGAAGCTTATGTGCTATTCCGTAAGGGACTGATTGGATCCAAAAGTTTAATGCTATGGTTAGAATTTATTCTTAATACTTTTCTCGTAGTTGCGGATGCTTGCGGGAGGGTTAATCATAAGTAGGATGTTTGTTCAAGTAAGAACAAAGCACCGGTACCCACATATCAAATTATCAAAGTACCGAACACGAATTAAGCCAACATGATCAAAGTGACTAGATGAAAATCCCGTGTACCCTCAAGAACACTTTACTTATCATAGGAGACCGTTTTGGCCTGTCCTTTGCCTAAGGATTGGGCTACCTTGCTGCACTTTTGTTACTACTATCATTACTTGCTCGTTACGAATTATCTTGCTATCAAACTACTCTGTTACTTACAATTTCAGAACTTGCCGACATTACCTCGCTGAAAACCACTGCTCCTCGTTGGGTTCGACACTCTTACTTATCGCAAAGAGCTACAATTGATCCCCTATACTTGTGGGTCATCAAGGCTATTTTCTGGCGCCGTTGCTGGGGAGTAAAGCGCCTTTGGTAAGTGGAATTTGGTAAGGAAACATTTATATAGTTTGCTAAAATTTATTGTCACTTGTTACTATGGAAACAATCCTTTCAGGGGTTTGATAGGGGTATCCTCATCTCGATCGGAACCAAAATTAGCTACCACTCAACCTACTGCACCTATTGAAAATATTGAATATGAAATCCCTTCGGGTATGTAGAACAACTGCTAGCTAATCCTTATGCAGAGGATGGAACAGAACATCCTGATATGCACTTGATATATGTAGAACAAATTTGTGGATTGATTAAGCTTGTAGGTTTACCAGAGATGAAGTTATGATGAAGGTTTTCCCTTTATCTTTGAAGGGAAAAGCATTGGCATGGTATAGGCTATGCGATGATATTGGATCTTGGAATTGGAATCGTTTGAAATTGGAGTTCCATCAAAAAATTTATCCTATGCATCTAGTTCATCATGATCGCAATTATATATGTAATTTTTGGCCTCGTGAAGGAGAAAGTATCGCTCTAGCTTGGGGGAGTCTTAAGTCAATGTTATATTCATGCCCCAATCATGAGCTCTCAAGAGAAATTGTTATCCAGAACTTTTATGCCTGACTTTCTCGTAATGATCAAACCATGCTTGATTCTTCTTGTGCTGGTTCATTTATGAAGAAGACTATTGAATTCCGGTGGGATCTTTTGGAAAGAATTAAATGCAACTCTGAAGATTGGGAACTCGACAAAGGTAAAGAGTCAGGTATCAAACTTAAGTATGATTGTGTTAAATCTTTTATGGATACCGATGCTTTTCAAAAGTTTATCACTAAATATGGACTTGACTCTGAGATAGTAGCCTCCTTTTGTGAATCATTTGCTACTGCTGTTGATCTCCCTAAAGAGAAGTGGTTTCAATATCACCCACCTATTAAAGAAGAAATTGAAGAACCGGTGCCAGTTCAAGAAGAAACTATACTTTATAATGTTGTTCTAGTTGTTCCTTCTACTTATATTGAGAAACCACCTTTCCCTGTTAGGATAAAGGGACATGCTAAAGTTTCAACTGTAGTTAACAAAGATACATTAGAACACCTAAACTTGATGAACAAATTAAAGTAGAACCTAGTATTGCTGTGGTTAAAAATCTCTTGGAAGAAGATATGGATGGGCATGTTATTTACTTTTGTGAAGAAGCTGTTAGAATTGCCAAACATGATAAAAAGGATAAACATAGACCTATTGTTAGCATGCCCGTCATCTCAGTTAAAATAGGAGATCAATGTTATCATGGTTTATGTGACATAGGTGCTAGTGTGAGTGCTATTCCTTACACCTTATATCAAGAAATTATGAATGACATAGCACCTGCGGAGATAGAAGACACAGATGTTACTATTAAACTTGCTAATAGAGACACTATATCACCAAATGGGATCATTAGAGATGTTGAAGTCTTGTGTGGGAAAATAAAATACCCTACCAATTTTATTGTTCTTGGTTCCCCACAAGATGACTTTTGGCCCATTATTTTTGGTAGACCTTTCTTGAACACTCTTAATGCTAAGATAGATTGTAAGAAATAAACTGTCGGTGTTAGTTTTGGTGCTGAGTCTCATGAGTTTAATTTTTCCAAGTTTAGTAGAAAGCTTGATGAAAAATAATTTCCTAGTAATGATGAATTAATTGGTCTTGCTTCTATTGCTGTACCACCTACTGATCCTATAGAACAATATTTGCTAGACTACGAAAATGATTTTCATATGCATGAAAGAAATAAAATAGATAAGATTTTCTTTGAGAAACGTCCTCTACTTACACATAATTTGCCTATTGAAACTCTAGGAGGTCCTCCTCCACCTAAAGGTGATCCTGTGTTTGAATTAAAAGAATTGCCAGACACTTTCAAATATTCTTATCTTGATGAAAAGAAAATAGATCATGCTATTATTTGTGCTAACCTTTCAGAACATGAAGAAGAAAGATTATTGAAAGTTCTAAGGAAGCACCGGGCTGATATTGGATAAACTCTTGATGATTTAAAGGGCATTAATCCCACTCTATGTCAGCACAAAATTAATATGGAACCTGATGCTAAATCTGTTGTTGGTCACCAACATCGTTAAATCCGAAGATGAAAGAAGTGGTAAGAATGGAAATATTAAAACTTCTGGAAGCAGGTATAATCTATCCTATAGCTGATAGTAGATGGGTAAGTCCTGTTCATTGTGTCCCTAAGAAAGGAGGTATAACTATTGTTCCTGATGATAAGAATGAACTTATTCCACAAAGAATTGTTACAAGTTATAGAATGGTAATTGATTTTAGAAAATTAAACAAAGCAACTAGAAAAGATCATTACCCTCTGCCTTTTATTGATCAAAAATATTATCTAAGCACACACACTTTTGCTTCCTTGATGGTGATACGTCCATTTTGCATCATGTTTTCTTATTGTTATTTATAATGTTTTTATCAATAATAATGCTTTTTGGAGTAATTCTAATGCCTTTTCTCTCACAATTTGCAAGGTACACACGAAGAGGGAGAATTTCGGCAGCTGGAAATCTGGACCTGAAAAACCTACGTCAGGCTACCTATTCTGCACAACTCCAAACAAGCTGAAACTTCATGAGGATTTTTACGGAATATATAGGAATTATTGGAGCCAATAAGTACCAGAGGGGGACCACCAGGTGGACACAACCCACCTGGGCACGCTAGGGAGCCCAGGCGCGCCCTGGTGGGTTGTGCTCCCCTCGGCCCACCTCCGGTGCCCATCTTTCGGTATATAAGTCATTTTGACCTAGAAAAATGAAGGTAGGACTTTCGGGATGAAGCGCCAATGCGTCGAGGCGGAAATAGGGCAGGAGCACTTTTTCCCTTCGGTGGAGTGATTTCGCTAGGGGAACTTCCCTCCCGGAGGGGAAAATCATCGTCATCATCATCACCAACAACTCTCCCATCTTGGGGAGGGAAATCTCCATCAACATCTTCAACAGCACCATCTCCTCTCAAACCCTAGTACATCTCTTGTGTTCAATCTTGTTACCAAAAGTATAGATTGGTACTTGTGGGTGACTAGTAGTGTTGATTACATGTTGTAGTTGATTACTATATGGTTTATTTGATGGAAGATTATATGTTCAGATCCAATATGCTATTTAATACTCCTCTAATCATGAGCATGTTTATCATTTGTGAGTAGTTACCTTTGTTCTTGAGGTCATGGGAGAAATCATGTTGCAAGTAATCAAGTGAATTTGATATGTGTTTGATATTTTGATTGTATGTATGTTGTAATTCCCTTAGTGGTGTCATGTGAACGTCGACTACATGACACTTCACCATATTTTGGGCCTAAGGGAACGCATTGTGGAGTAGCAATTAGATGATGGGTTGCTAGAGTGACAGAAACTTAAACCCCAGTTTATGCGCTATTCTGTAAGGGACCGATTGGATCCAAAAGTTTAATGCTATGGTTAGAATTTATTCTTAACACTTTTCTCGTAGTTGCGGATGCTTGCGGGAGGGTTAATCATAAGTAGGAGGTTGATACGTCTCCAACATATCTACTTTTCCTAACGCTTTTCCTCTTGTTTTGGACTCTAATTTGCATGATTTGAATGAAACTAACCCCACACTGACGCTGTTTTCAGCAGAACTACCATGGTGTTGTTTTTGTGCAGAAATAAAAGTTCTCGGAATGGAACGAAACTTTACGAGGAATTTTTATATAATATATAAGAATTTCTGGAGCCAAGACCTACCGGAGAGGGACACCTGGGTGGGCACAACCCACCAGGGCGCGCCCCCTCTCCTGGCGCGCCTAGGTGGGTATTCCCCACCTGGTGGCCCCGCAGACCCTGAAACCAGTGCTATAAAATCCTATTTTCGGAGAAAAAAATCAGGGAGAAAGAATTATCGCAATCCATGAGACGGAGCCACCGCCAAGCCCTGTTCTTCCTCAGGAGGGCAGATCTGTAGTCCGTTTGGGGCTCCAGAGAGGGGAATCTTCGTTCTTCGTCATCACCAACCCTTCTCCATCACCAATTCCATGATGCTCCCCACCAGGAGTGAGTAGTTCATTCGTAGGCTCGCTGGTCAGTGAGGAGTTGGATGAGATTCATCATGTAATCGAGTTAGTTTTGTTAGGGCTTGATCCCTAGTATCCACTATGTTCTTAGATTGATGTTGCTATGACTTTGCCATGCTTAATGCTTGTCCCTTTGGGCCCGGGTGCCATGATTTCAGATCTGGACCGTTTTTATATTATCACCATTATATCCATGTTCTAGATCAGATCTTGCAAGTTATAGTCACCTACTACGTGTTATGATCCGGTAGCCCCGGAGTGACAATAATCGGGACTTCTTCCGGTGATTACCGTAGTTTGAGGAGTTCATGTATTCACTATGTGTTAATGCTTTGTTTTGGTTCTCTATTAAAAGGAGGCCTTAATATCCCTTAGTTTCCAATATGGACCCCGCTGCCACGGGAGGGTAGGACAAAAGATGTCATGCAAGTTCTTTTAATAAAGCACGTATGACTATTTACGGAATACATGCCTACATTTTATCGATGAACTGGAGCTAGTGCCGTATCGCCCTAGGTTATAACTGTCTCATGATGAATATCATCCAACAAGTCACCGATCCAATGCCTATGAATTAACTTTATATTGTTTTTGCTACGTTACTACTGCTATCATCACTATTACACTTGCTACAAAATTACTATCATCACTGTTACTATTACTATTGTTGCTGCTACTACTATCAAAACTATCATATTACTTTGCTACTGATCACTTTGCTGCAGATAATTAATCTCCAGGTGTGGTTGAATTGACAACTCAGCTGCTAATACCTCCAAATATTCTTTGGCTTCCCTCGTGTCGAATCTATAAATTTGGGTTGAATACTCTACCCTCAAAAATTATTGCGATCCCATATACTTGTGGGTTATCAGAGGTTTGTTCAAGTAACAACAACACCTAAGCGCCGGTCCACCCACATATCAAATTATCAAGGGACATTTACATCTATGCCCCTAATTTGCGCCCACTCTCAGATTTACCCCTAATTTCAAAGCCTGCTCAAATTTGCCCCTCCGCCGTTAGATGCACTTACAGAAATACCCTTCTGTGCCGTTACCGTCCAGTCAAAGCAGGTCAAAGCAGGTCAAAGCCGGTCAAAGGGCTTTGACCGCCCTGAAAAAATAGCAACAAAATTCTAAAAAATCTGAAAATTTGTGGGATCAAAGATACTCAGGTTTGCAAGGTGCGGGAAAAGTTTCGTGCTGTTTGTACATTCCAGGAGCTCGTGTCAGAGGAAAAACAATAAATATGTAAGCCTGTGAACAGTAAATTCAAAAAATAGCAAGAAAATTTAAAAAAATATGAAATTTTTTGGCATCAAAGGGGCGCGAGTCTGCAAGCTGCGTGCAAATTTTTGTTGTGTTTGGACATTGGAGGGGCTTGTGGAGAAAAAAACAAAATTTGGCTCGGGTAAAAACTTGGGAAAAAATGACTATTTTGTTTTTTCTTGCTAGAGCTCCTCGCATGTCATTTGATCACAAAAACTTGCAAGCACCTTGTGCACCCAAGCCACTTTGATGCCAATTCATATTTTTTAAAATTTTCTTGCTATTTTATTTCAAATTTATTGTTCACAAGCGTGCAGATTAACCATTTTTCCTCGCCACGAGCTCTTGGAATGTCCAAATAGCACGAAAATTGGCACACACCTTCACGTGAGTATCTTCGATCTCACAAAATTTTAGATTTTCTAGATTTTTTTGGCTATTTTTTCAGGATGGTCAAAGCTGTTTGACCAGACGGTAACAGCGCAGAAGGGCATTTCTATAAGGGCACCTAACGGCGGAGGGGCAAATTTGAGCAGGCTTTCGAATTAGGGGTATATCTGATTAGGTGGTTCGAGTTAGGGACATAAATGCAAATGGCCAAATTATCAAAGTATTGAACACAAATTAAACCAACATGATGGAAGTGACTAGATGAAATTCCCGTGTACCCTGAAAAACGCTTTGCTTATCATAAGAGACCGTTTTGGCCTGTCCTTTGCCTCAAAAGGATTGGGCTACCTATCGTTACTTGCTTGTTACAAATTATCTTGCTATCAAACTACTCTGCTACTTACAATTTCAGCACTCGCAGTTACTGGAAACCACTTGTCATTTCCTTCTGCTCCTCGTTGGGTTCGACACTCTTACTTATTGAAAAAAGCTACAATTGATCCCCTATACTTGTGGGTTGTAACGCCCCGAGACCGATGTGCCAGGTGTCCTCCGCTTATTCGCTATTGTTGCCTTGTCATTGCTTGCGTGTCATGCATTGCATATCATGTCATCATGTGCATTTCATTCGCATACATGTTCGTCTCTTGCATTCGAGCATTTTCCCCGTTGTCCGTTTTGCATTCCGACGCTTCTTTCTCCTCCGGTGGTCATTTTCTACCTTTCTTTCGTGTCTGGAGATTAAACATTTCTGGATTTGACCGAGACTTGCCAAGCGGCCTTGGTTTACTACCGGTAGACCGCCTGTCAAGTTTCGTACCATTTGGACTTCATTTGATACTCCAACTGTTAACCGAGGGACCGAGAAGGCCTCGTGCGTGTTGCAGCCCAACACCCCTCCAATTTGGCCCAAAACCCACCAAACCCTCTCCATCATCTAGATCGTTCGATCACGATCGCGTGGCCGAAAACCGCACCTCATTTGGACTCTCCTAGCTCCCTCTACCTATAAATATGTGCTCCCCTCCCGAAATTCGCGGATGAACCCTAGATCTTACCTCTCTCCGCGCCGCCGGACATGTCCGCCCGTCGGCCGGACGCGTCCACCCAGCCGGCCACCTCACCCCGCCCAATGAGGGAGTGCCACCTCAGCGCCACCGCCTCGCCGCACCCAACCGGAGGCCGCCACCTGTCCCCGCCCTCTCTCTCCTCCCGCCGCCGAGCCCGCCGGCCCAGATCTGGCCCGCGGGGAGCCGAATCGGGCCGGGATCCCCGCGCCGCTCCGCCCGGTGTCTTCTCCGCTTCTGGTCACCGGGGTTCGCGCCGGCCACCGCGCCCTTCGTCGCCCCGCCGCCTGTGCTCGCCGGCACGCCACCGCGTCCCCGCCGCCTGCGCCTTCGCCGCCCTCGCCAGCCACCGGCGCCGCCCCGCCCCGCGGTGCCCCGCTCCGGCTTCCCCGCCCCGGCACAGCGTGTCCCGTCCTTCGCTCGTCCCCGCCGGCATCTGCTCGTCGGAGCACCAGCGCGCCGCCGTCGCCTTGCGCGGGATCGGGAGGAGCCCGATCCACGTCGCCTCCGTTGACCTTCCCCGTGGACCTCGCTGAGGCCCAGATCTGTCGGCCCACCTTCCTCTTCCTCCTTCCTCGGCTGAGCCCAGTGGTGAGCCTCTTCTATTCCCCTCCTGTGCGCATAATAGTTATCCAGCACTCGTCATGTATTTTTTGGGAAAAACTGCCAAGTCCCCGAGTTTTTCCCAGATTCATATGCCCCTCTTCATCATGTCGTAACTTTGCACCTGTAACTCCGATTTGCATGTATAGCATATCAAAATGTTCGCCTCAGAGAGTACATCATCTCATTCCATTGAATCATTTTCATTTCAGTTCATCTTGATGCCCGAAATGCTGTTAGAAGAGTGCTACTTGAGATAATTGTCAGATCTGCTGCTCCATTTATATATTTGTCATTTTTGCCATGATTATTATGTGCATGATATGCCCATGAGCCCTACATATGTTTTGTTAAGGGTTTTGCCATCTTTCCAGAGGTGCAACCCATGTATTTTTGTGATGTTTGTGGTGACTAGCACAAGCTTGCAAAGTGAGGCACTTGGTAATGTTGATTTCAGGGACTTAGCATTTCCACTAAGTCCTTGAGCTGTTTATCTCATATGGTCATATGTTCATGTTGTTTCCTAGTGATCCGTGCCTCTTTTGAGGATGATCAGTAAGGGTGTTTTGTTAATCTCGTAGTGCTCTATCCATCCATATCTTTGTTTGCAATTATGGAGCACCCTAGCTTGATTCAATCGAGCTCTACTTTTGCTACTTCGTGAATCTGGGCAGATTGTCTACTTGTTAGCGATTTTGCCGAAGATGTTGTAGTTGATCCGTGCATGCTATGTTATTGTTCTTGCCCTGTCTAGCTTGAATTTTGTGTATTCTTGATGGGTGTATTCTTAGATTGTCATGGATTGCTCTATAGTGAGTGCATCGAGCTCGTAAACATGCCTACTTGATATCTGTTTCAGCATGCTCCAGTTTTCACTAAGTTTGAGAGTCTGATTATGTTTTTGCCATGTTCACATGCTTGCAATTGTATTTTATGAACCCTTTTGGCTCAAGGTCACTAAGGGACTTTTGTTAAGCTCTTTGAGTAGCTCCATTCCATGCTTTACTTTGCCATGTTCAGGTCCTGTAGCATATAGTTTTCATGCTCCGAAGAGTGCTATCTGATCTGAAATTCCAGACAAGTGTTAATTTCACTAAGTCTGAAATCTGTTTATCATTTGCACTTTTGCCATGCTTGTTTGAACCTGTTAATGTAGGAATTGGCCGTAGCTCAGTGCTAGAATTTTGTTAAGCATCATGAATGCATCCCTGCCATGTATTTTTTTGCCATGTTTGGGTGCTGTAGCATGTTCATCTTGTTGCATTTAGATGGCTACTTGCTGTTAATCGCAGACCGGTGTCATATTTGAATCGCTTGCCATTTCCAAACCGTAACTCCGATTCCGGTGTTCTTTATATTGTTTTCAAGCGATTTCATATAATCTTTCCAGTGGCACACTTGGATTTCCAAGTTGAGGCCAGGTTTATTCATTCCCTTGCAAATCATGCATATGCATCGCATACCGCAGCCCGCATATCATATCATGTTCATGTGTTGGTTGTTTACTATGTCGTGTGCTTCTTTCCGGTGTTTGCTTCTTCGGGTTGGTTCCAATAACATCGCGTTTGTGAGGACCCGTTCGTCTACGTCCATTTGTCTTCTTCATGGACTCGTTCTTCTTCCTTGCGGGATCTCAGGCAAGATGATCATACCCTCGAAATCACTACTATCTTTGCTTTTCTAGATGCTCGCTCTTTTGCTATGCCTATGCTGCGATACCTACCACTTGCTTATCATGCCTCCCATATTGTTATACCAAGCCTCTAACCCACCTTGTCCTAGCAAACCGTTGATTGGGTATGTTACCGCTTTGCTCAGCCCCTCTTATAGCGTTGTTAGTTGCAGGTGAAGATTGAAGTTTGTTCCTCGTTGGAACATGGAGATGTTGTTCCTTGTTGGAACATGTTTACTTGGTGGGATATCACAATATATCTTACTTAATTAATGCATCTATATACTTGGTAAAAGGTGGAAGGCTCGGCCTTATGCCTGGTGTTTTGTTCCACTCTTGCCACCCTAGTTTCCGTCATATCGGTGTTATGTTCCCGGATTTTGCATTCCTTACGCGGTTGGGTGATAATGGGAACCCCTTGATAGTTCGCCTTGATTAAAGCTTTTCCAGCAATGCCCAACATTGGTTTTACCATTCACCGCCTAGCCTTTTCTTTTCCCTTGGGGGTCGCACGCCCAAGGGTCATCATTATTTTAACCCCCCCCCGGGCCAGTGCTCCTCTGAGTGTTGGTACGACCGAGTAGACTGCGGGGCCACCTCGGGGCAACTTGAGGGTTCGTTTTTACTTGTAGGATGTCTCATCTGAGTGTGCCCTGAGAACGAGATATGTGCAGCTCCTATCGGGATTTGTCGGCACATTCGGGCTGTGTTGCTGGACTTGTTTTAACCTGTCGAAGTGTCTTGAAGAACCGAGATACCGAGTCTGATCGGAACGTCTCGGGAGGAGGTCTATTCCTTCGTTGACCGTGAGAGCTTGTCATGGGCTCAGTTGGGACACCCCTGTAGGGATTTGAACTTTCGAAAGCCGTTCCCGCGGTTATGGGCATATGGGAATTTGTTAATGTCCAGTTGTAGATAACTTGAACCTTAACTTAATTAAAATGAATCAACCGCGTGTGTAACCGTGATGGTCTCTTTCCGGCGGAGTCCGGGAAGTGAACACGGTGTTGGAGTTATGCTTGACGTAGGTTGTTTTAGGATCACTTCTTGATCATACTTTTATCGACCGTGCTTTTCCTTCTCTTCTCGCTCTCATTTGCGTATGTTAGCCACCATATATGCTAGTCGCTTGCTGCAGCTCCACCTCATACCTTTTACCTTACCCATAAGCTTAAATAGTCTTGATCGCGAGGGTGCGAGATTGCTGAGTCCCCGTGGCTCACAGATACTTCCAAAACCAGCTTGCAGGTGCCGATGAGTCCGTGCAGATGACGCAACCAAGCTCAAGGAGGAGCTCTATGAAGATCTTGTCCTTTATGTTATTTCGTTCAAGTTGATCAATAGTGGAGCCCAGTTGGGGTCGATCGGGGACCTTGTCGCATTTGGGGTTCTTCTTTTATTTTGGTTCCATAGTCGGACCTTGATTGTATTTGGATATTGTAATGCTTTATTTATGTATTGTGTGAACTGGCGATTGTAAGCCAACTATGTATCTCTTTCCCTTATGTATTACATGGGTTGTGTGAAGATTACCTCACTTGCGACATTGCTTTCAATGCGGTTATGCCTCTAAGTCGTGCTTCGACACGTGGGAGATATAGCCACATCAAGGGCGTTACAAGTTGGTATCAGAGCCTTCCCCGACCTTAGGAGCCCCATTGCTTGATTGTTATTAGCGGCCGAGTTGTGTCTAGAAAAATGTTTTGAGTCATTTAGGAATTATATATCGGAGAGTTTAGGAATTCTTTTTACTTCCCAGTCTCCTCATCGCTCTGGTAAGGCATCCTGACGTAGAGTTTTACCTCTTCTCTTCTCAAATTTCACAAAAAAAAACTTAGGATCACGCGGGTATCTTGGAATCGTTCCGAAGGTTTTGTGACGAGAACATTGTCTTGGTGCCTCCTGTCAGGGGTTTTGTGGAAGTGTTCTGGGGAGTTGAGCTCTGAGGTGTTGTCGTCATAATTTTATCGTTGCAGTTCTGGAATACCTGAGTTTAGTACGCCGACATTGAAAATCTCTTTTATGCAGTTCGTTGGTGAGATAACCTCGACGCCACCCAGTACTAGGGCGGGAGTTCGGGAGTATTGCCATAACTCGTATAACGGATGTTTTTCGAAGGTTGAGGTAGACGATTTCCGAAGGTTTCTTGGTTATGTGTTGAAGCATGGATACAGTTGGATGTAGGATTTGTTAGTTTTGGGTGAGATATTATGCTTCCCCTGTATCCCCAACAGCTGATTGCATAACCGGAAAATTTCGGGAGTTTATAAGTGGGAATTCAAGTAGCTCTTAGGATATCTTTCCGTCAGATGTATGATATGAAATTGGGGTTCGACGTCTAGTGGTCCGCCTATTCACGGTCGGTTTTACAGTGGTCTCGTTGTGTCTTAAAGAGTCCTTGGCTATGCCGACTCAGGGACGCTTCGTATGTCATGTGCACTGCCTTGTACATGATGGTGCTGTACGATCGAGCCCGTGTAGGCCCCACAACGAAAACTTCAGACGAAATCTCTATCATATGTTTGTTCTGGCTTATTCCACAAGCCAATCCTTTGTTTTCTTTTCAGTTCTGGTATTCGAGTTGCTTCGAAGTCAAATGTTGATTCCATACCTTTTTCCAAGCGGTGTTCTCATATTTCTATGGGAATACTAATCCGTCTTCATCATTGAGATTGTCATGACAATCCTTTTCAACCGGCGTGTTTCTCTTCAAGTGGATCCAATCATTTTCAACAACCGCTTGATCAAGTATCAGTTCTTCTCAACGGTGTTCGTTTCATCCATTCCAAATTGTCTTTGTTTTTTTCCCACCCTCCCTCCCTTTGTTTTTCTTCAAGGAATCCGATGTCTTAATCAAGTATCCTTTTATTCTTGTGAAGCCTCTCCATCATTTTCCGCCAATATTCTTATCCGGTGATTCTCATGAAGATTCTAACGGAGCTTCAAGTTCGTCTCTCATCACTCGTTTTCTTCTCCGGTGGAACCAATTCAAGCTTTCAGTGTTGGTCATACCTTTTTCCTCCTTTCAAATGCCTTCTCATAACGGTACACCTCATAATCTTTCACCGCTCGCTATTCTATTGTTCCGGAGTGCTAAAGATATCTCAGAAGGCTCGTCTTGTCATCCAAGATCCGCTCAACCTATTTCGAGATTGTTATCTCATTCAAGACATTTAATTCAATCGGTGCATTCTCTCTTTCAAATCCCTCAACGGTATTTCTTTTGAGTGGGCCCTAACCCACAGGTCTTTTCCCAGGATCTTACCTGACTCTTCTTATTTTCCCGGAGGTATCCTCAAATTCCTTTCGAAGTTTGATGTAAGGATGAATTATCATCAGTCAAATGTATTTCTCCAAGATCTTTCAAATTCTTTTCATAGTTGGTTCAACCTCTTCACTTTTGATTCTCCCGGGGTGTCTAAATTATTCATGGTGGTGTTTCTCGTCGTCATTCTCGGATTTTGAACACCGAAGAAGAGTTTCTCTTTAATCTTGCTCCATTCTCTTCAAGATTCGTGATTCTAGCTTGTGGCCATCCTCTCATAATTATTTTCGTTTGTGGGAATTCTTTTCACCTATCCGGAGCAATTCAAGAGTCTTCTCAGTTTGTTATCCGGAGTCCATCAATTTAGGTTTATTCATTCTCAACTGTCAGTTATCATTCTCCAATTTTACCGGTGCTTCATTCAAGTTTTATCTAAGCAGTTCTTGATCTCTTCGCCACTTGTATCTAAATACCCTCAAGTATCTTCATTCGTTCTTCATATTCTTCCCGGTGAATTGTGCCTTTGCTTCGCTCATTTCACAATTCTTACCGGTGATTCATCCTTTTACTTCATTCGTTGTTCAATTCTTATGGTGGTTCATTCAAGATTTCTCTTCCGTATCAATTCATTCGTGTTTTCAATTCTACCGATGTTTCGTGGAAGGCATTCTCAAGTTGATGCTATATCTATCTAAATCCTTTCTACGAGAATAAGTCGTATGCGATCCATTGCTTCTCATCAATCCATATTGGTGAAGGATACGCGTAACGTAATTCTTATTCTTGTTTCTTCATAGTGATTAATTCCTTATTCCGGAGGTCCATCAAATTCCTGAATTCAATTGTTTCATCTTCTCTTTTTCCTGGACTTCCAAGTTCTCTCAATTATTTCACCATGGAGATCCGTCTAAATCATTACAAGGTTTCACCTTGTGTTTTCAACTTCCTTTTTTTCGTCATCCTTTGGTTACCAGAGTTCTTCATGGAGGTTCTACATGATGGATTCATCAAGGATTTAATTCCTTCTTGAAGTGTTCATTGAGATTCTTTTAAGGAGCTCAAGCATTCTTCTTCTTGTAATCCGGAGTGCAATTCTTTCTTCCATATTATTGGAGGTGGTATTATGTCATTCTTAATAATTTGAGTTCATGTTTCATAACTCACATGTTGTTATGAATGAGGTATTTTAAATCCATCAATATCGTCATTGGAATTATCTTGGTTATATTTCACCTAAAGCCTCCCCTATGTTTTGTTGCTATCTATGGTGTTTATAAAGGACCCGAGTTCTTCATTTATCCTCCCGGTGAAATAAGTTTCTCGTCTCCTCATTCATATCAATCCAATTCCTTTTCCCGTGAGTGGCAGGTTGTCACCTCATAAGTTTGAGATGTGTTCCATAAGACCATATCAAGGTTATTCTTTTCGTTGTTGGTTTTCCATCAACTCTGTTCTAGCATTTGTTGTAACCGTGCTCTCTCAAGATCTTGTTTCCTTGCGTTCCGGAGGTCTAGTGATGTTGCTCTTTTCACTCCTCATCTCGGTTTGTCAATATCATGTTCAATTTCTTCCATTTACAGTCGAAGTGCTGTCCAAATTATATCATTCTTAATCCTTCTCTATCTTGTTTTAACCGGAGTGTTTTCAATATATATCTTCCCTTAAACCTCAAGGTTTTTCGCAGTGTTCCTTGTCCCTCTTTTCTAACGGAGTGTTTTCGACTTTATTCATCTTCGTTGTATTCTTTCTTTCAAATTGTTCAACCTTGCAAGGTTCTTTTGTTTCACTCAATTGTCAAAGGAGCAACTTAGTTTTACCTCTTCTCTTTCTCTTCCGTTTTTCCCTCCGGTGCTACTCTAAATCTCGGGACGAGATCCTCTCGTAGTGGTGGAGTGTTGTAACGCCCCGAGACCGATGTGCCAGGTGTCCTCCGCTTATTCTCTGTTGTTGCCTTGTCATTGCTTGCGTGTCATGCATTGCATATCATGTCATCATGTGCATTTCATTCGCATACATGTTTGTCTCTTGCATCCGAGCATTTTCCCCGTTGTCCGTTTTGCATTCCGGCGCTTCGTTCTCCTCCGATGGTCATTTTCTACCTTTCTTTCGTGTGTGGGGATTAAACATTTCCGGATTGGACCGAGACTTGCCAAGCGGCCTTGGTTTACTACCGGTAGACCGCCTGTCAAGTTTCGTACCATTTCGACTTCGTTTGATACTCCAACTGTTAACCGAGGGACCGAGAAGGCCTTGTGCGTGTTGTAGCCCAAAACCCCTCCAATTTGGCACAAAACCCACCAAAACCCTCTCCATCATCTAGAGCGTTCGATCACGATCGCGTGGACGAAAATCGCACCTCATTTGGACTCTCCTAGCTCCCTCTACCTATAAATATGTGCTCCCCTCCCGAAATTCGCGGATGAACCCTAGATCTTACCTCTCTCCGCGCCGCCGGACATGTCCGCCCGTCGGCCGGACGCGTCCACCCAGCCGGCCACCTCACCCCGCCCAATGAGGGAGTGCCACCTCAGCGCCACCGCCTCGCCGCACCCAACCGGAGGCCGCCACCTGTCCCCGCCCTCTCTCTCCTCCCGCCGCCGAGCCCGCCGGCCCACATCTGGCCCGCGCGGAGCCGAACCGGGCCGGGATCCCCGCGCCGCGCTGCCCGGTGTCCTCTCCGCTTCCAGTCGCCGGGGTTCGCACCGGCCACCGCGCCCTTCGTCACCCTGCCGCCTGTGCTCGCCGGCATGCC